>NC_139958.1:32103526-32361026 GCF_963454915.1 Gymnoscopelus microlampas
TGAAAATGTTACCTAACATTCCCTAGGGAATGCTAATACTCCCTAACCCACCAGGGAGTATTAAATGTCCCCAGGGATTCCCTGATTATCCAAATTAGCTGTGACATAAGGGGACATTCCCTTTGACATACAGTAAGAGAACTAATCACACAGACACTAAAGGGTACAGCTGGGGTGGGCAGGGACCTGAATTAGCCAGGGAAACATGCGGATTTGGTAATGAGATGTCTGGTTGGGTGGTTGGATGGTTGGGTTGGGGGGCGTTGGGGGGTGGGGGAGGTTTGACAGGCAAAACACAGGGCAAGACTGATGAGACATTACACAAGACAGGTCAGTAGGGAAAGACAGATGAGGCACAAGACTGGGCTGGGGGAGGGGTACAAGTACACTGGGAACAGAGCACACAGACAACCAAATGCAAACACACAAAACACTCAATTAACATGAACATAAAGTGTGTGTGGCAATTCAGTCCAAAGCAAGGCCAGGAGAGTGTGGCGTGAGTGACCAGAGTTGACGGAGGCAAACAGGGAGTCAGAGGCCCTAAAATTATGAAATTGTTGTGTTACAAATGTGTAATTTTCGGTGAGCGACACTGTCAGTGAAGAATACATTAGGATGTAATATGCTGAGGTAGATGCATGCTGGGGCTCCTGTATCCCAGTATGCATGTGTCTACCTCTGCATAATAAAGCCTAATTTATACTTCGTTATGTGACATTTTCGCTCACCGAACCCTACTCGGGAACACAATTTTGACAATTTATCAAAGTACACATAATGAATAACCCACGTTTAGTTTTGTATCTGGGTTTGTCTGAGTTGGTCTTTCATGTGGTCCACTGAAGAGTATGGGGAAGATGATACATCCCTGGTGTGGTGTATACCAGATAGATAGATTATTGATCCTGAGGCAACTTCAGGGTTGGGGGGGATTCCATGGAGAACCATTCAGTGAGGTTGCCATTCATGATGACACCACTCAAATTGATGGTAAAACAATAGCCGGTGTTAATTGGCGACACGTGGCGACGTGTTTGTGAAGCCAATTATTGAATTCCTACGTCATTCTCCCTGGAGGATGAGCCCCGTCCCCAACCATTTGAGTGACCCTATAGTGCCACCCGTTGAATACAATTGACACATGGGTGTAAGAAGCAGCACAGCATTCAGGGGCTGCACATTCGGCTTTTAGACTCTTAGTCTTGTTTCTAATTGCTGGTTTAATGGGCCTTTATTACATAGTCTTAATTCATTTCTTTCTTCCTCCATCTGGCCTTAGCTTCATTAATGCAGCCAGAGGCACCATTGACACATAGCTATATTAAGAAATAGGTCAGTGAGAAGGCATCTCTTGCTTTCTCTCTCTCTGCATAACTCACAATGCTGCATGATATGGCTTGTTATTCAACTTGTCTACTGAAGGAAACGCCAATCTGGGCTTTCACAACATGGGAGGTTAAATGATTAAGTCAAACTGGGTCACGTGCCCTAGGCTAAACAGTGTATTTATGACATATTATAAAGCATTCTAATGGTTTATGCTTGTCAGACCATTGGTCATAACTTGTAGTCTAAAGTCTAGTGGTTAATATTGTGTATACAACTCATACATAAAACTATATCTACATTATTTTCAAGGGCACCAGGTGATTATGCAAAGTGCGTTTATATTTGTTTCCATAGTTTCACTTATTTTATTTTCCCCTGGGATTTCACATTACTTGTGGATTGTTAAAATGAGTTATTGTTGTTGTTGACAAATGACATAATCGTTCATATCATATGAATTTTGTCATTTGTCAAAAACCATGACCTTTTCAGTTAAGCTATCCAGTGTTGACTTTGAATTATCAAGTCAACTTATCAACTGATAAGTCCTAAACCCCATTGGCAGGACATTACTCGCTAGCTGTTTGCAGTAACACCACTGTTGTTGCAAGTGTCTCAGCACTTTTTTTTCCACAGCATTTTGTGTAATTACTGTTATTGTTCTATTTGGAAATTAATGATGTGATGCCGACCACAATAATGGCCGGCTCTTGAATTTAAAGACTAATTATACTTTTCCGCATACCTGTGTTGAAAAAGATAATTGTTGTATTTAATCCTAAATATGGTTTTCAGTCAAATTAAAATATAGTTCTTCAACTGAAAAATATGTCACCCCGCAACAAATGAAAATAAGTTATTTCCATTTAGCATTCAGCAAAGAATATAGATTACCTTTTTAATTGTGTCTATACCCAGCAGGTGTGACTGTATTTGAAGGTACTGATATTGAACAGTGCTGGTGAGCGTACATTCTCATAATGCATGACGTTGTTAGGAATAAAAACAAGCTTCCCTTATGGGGGTTTTCTTCCTAAATGCATGATATACAGACACAATACAAGTCAGCAAAATATATCCACCCTGTTCAAATGTAATAGTTGTGCAAAGGCTGTATACTCATACATACATATAATGATTCAACATTCAACAAATTGAGTGAACTTGGTGAAATGCTACTTGGCCATTGTGCACTACTGTGTGTCGCTCATAATTTAACTTATCATTCCTTATCTGTGAATGTTATCTGAGCTGTAGGGTCAAACAGTTAGAAAGCTGTGTCACCTTTCTTATAAACAAACATTACGTCAACACTGCGTTTGTTGAGATTTTGTCCAGGTGGAAAGTGAACTTACTCTACCAGAGAGGCATTCTTTGATTCATGATAGGGCAAACCTCACAATTATTTTGGTTTCTAAACATGGATGAAGCTGTTGACACCAGGGAGGAGGAAACGGTGACATTCATGCCTGTTTTGGAAGATGTTTGTCTTGGAGTAACAGCCACCATGGCTATGGAACCAGAAGAACAAAAGGTGGATAGCAGGGTGCCAGTAATGCAACCGTTGCTTCAGCACCAACAGCAACAGCAGGGCAGGCAGGGGCTGAGACAGAATCACAAAGATTCACGAATACTAACAGCCAGGGCTGACCAAAAGACAGCTGTTCCGCAAGAGCTGGGATTCGACAACACGGATGGGCCCTGGTGCAGCGGAAGTCCCATTAGTCAGGACACTGACGACAGCACGGGGCGTGAGTGCCCCATCTGCAATGACCCGTACGACCCGCTAGGAGATCATCGCAAGGCCTTATTGAACTGCAACCACATGCTGTGCCATCACTGCCTGGTGTGCATTCTGAGGCGTGCAAAAGATCCCACCCGAGTGCAGTGCCCCTTCTGTCGGCAGAACACACCATTCCCGCAATGGGAGATCCGGAGAATGCAGGAGGAGTCTTACAACCACATCGTGCATGACCGTGGACGTAGGCCAGCATTTAGTTTGGTTAGACATCCTGGCCTTGACCCTCAAATATCTGATCCTCTTCCTGGCCCTGACCCCCATCTACCAGATCCTCAGCCTGTGCCAGCCCCGACGTCATGCTGCACTGTTCTGCAGCTACAGCTGGAAGATTTCTCATGGAGAGTCGCACATGCCGTCCGCAGATACGCTCCACGTCCAGCCCTTTTGCTGCTGTTGTTTCTGATATTGATGGCCTGGTTTCTTTACATGATTGTTCAGAGATGCATTTGAGAGTGACGTACAGATACTGTACTTGATTTATTGTTCAAAGATGTAGGCCTACGCGCACACAAGCATACAAACACACACACACACACACACACACACACACACACACACACACACACACACACACACACACAAACTATATTTTGTCACAGTTAAGACTTTTTTGTGCCTCATTCATTGTCTTGTCTAGCTTTTGTTATTCTATGTGAATTTTGTTCCCTGGTCTGGTTTTCTTAGTTCTATGTTGCTGTCTGCCCCAGCTGTATCTCGTTTGTAATCACCCGTCATGTGTATATCAGTGTTGTTTGCTAGTCAGTCCTTGTTGGGTCATTGCTGTGAGTTATTTCAGTTGAGAGCTCCCATTTTAGATCTGTGTCAACTGCATTAAAACACCCAGTCTTGGGTCACTCCCTGCCTTACTTTCCTACACCTGGGTCCTTGCCACACCAGCACATGACAGAATGACCCAACCAAACTGGACCCAGGGGACAGCACCCAGCGACCACACTGCCTGCCTTCAGCCGGTGAGCCCTGTATGGTTTTGTGACTGCGTCCCCACTGCCCAAGGAGTTGTGAGTGGACATTATTGATGCTCCGGTCAACTGTTGGAGGAGATTCATGTAATGCAGGGGTGTCCAACCTTTTTCAAAGGGGGCCATATTTGAAAATATGAAAATACATAAGGGCGGACCGCATTTCCTGTCATACAGTACCTTTGGACCATAAATTCACATACAAATGCATTGCATTACAACACTTGTATTTAACTACTAATCAATAGTGTTTTATTGGCTGTGTAGACAATTTTTTTCCCCCAGCCTTTTTTCATCTGTATGCACTGCATATCGTTGCTGTCTGGCTTTTTCATAACTTAGTGCTACTGAACACCCTTTATATCTGTGTGTTGGTTAAAACAATATTGAACCAATGAAAAGTATTAAAAGGCGCTTCTGTCAAAACCAGCTAACTCCATTGGATCCTCAAATCCTCAAACCAAAGGGGACTTTGCTCACTCCAGGCTCCACACCCTTTTGACCTCCAACCTCATTGTGAGCTTGGAGGTCCATTCAGCTGTTCTTATCAATAATGGACAAAACCTCCTAACTCCACGTTTTGTTTTTTCATTTCCTGAAAACAACATTTTGGAGTCAGCTGGTTTCTGCCCGACAGCAGAGATATAGCATTTATCCAATAAATTGTCTTTTGTTCAAATGACAGTGTGAAAATGTGACTGTGTGAAAAGGTCTCTACAAAAATGAGACAACGAACAAGCAGTTGGGAACCCTTACAAATTCTACTCTGAATTTGGCTTTCTGTCAGGCCATAAATAATACATTTTAGGAAGGAAGGCCATATAAGTCGCAACATCCCTTTACTGTCTGGCAGTGTCAGAATGCTTCAGGGGGTTTCAGCCCCTTTCCCTGCCTGTGTGTCCATGTTGTAATTTCCTACACTCCTAAAGTCCCCCTTCCTCGTTAAGAGCCATATTTTATGTCGGGGTGAGGGGTTATCGTCATAGGTGACTCCAGTTAAATACATCAAAATGTTACTTAAGTACAGTACTTGAGTAAATGTACTTAGTTACTTTCCACCCCGGGTGCAGGCAGCAGAGGGAATTGAAACGGGGGAAACAGCCAACCCATAACAGGGTCCTGACCACACGACACATTGTATATTTTGAAACAACATGACCCTATATTGAATACAATACAAACACACTTTGAGAGAGAATGTATTGATCACTAATGAGTGATCAGTTTTTTATTTTGCAATCACTTAAAGCTTGTCCTGAAACTATTCAATTGTTATTAAAAGGCTCCAGTTGCTATCTTTAAACTAAATTGCATATCATAACTTAAACAAGGAAGACTTACCCTTGGACTCTTGAGTTAATGTCTCACAAAGATATATTGATGATATAGGAGATGTATAAATCCTTGGCAACACTGGCATAAATCTCTGAATCTGACAGCTAACAAAGCCACTGGAATCAGTTGAAATATACATTGGGGGGGGGGGGGGGTCGTTCAAGTTAAACATTCATCATGTCACCACATCTCTGGAATTTGAAGTATCTTAAGAGGTTTATTCATTTTATCAGCCAATTACATAAATTCCAGTGACTGCCTTAGGTGGAATTTTCCTTGTGCTACCTTTTTCAAACGCAACTGTCTTTGCAGTGTCTGGTCTATGCTATTCTCTCCTCTTTGACCTACTTCTGTTCTCAGCTGAGCAGATCAGATGCTCACCGCTATAGATGCTGCATGTTCTTAGCAAAGCCTGATTTATACTTTGTTGTACGACGGCATTGCGTGCTGAAAGTATCCACTATGATGACAAGGTCACGAGGCGAGCATTTAGCAACTCAACCTCATCCCATTTTCATATTAGGGTTGAGGGAGCCTTGGGCCCACAATGTAATACATTTTATTTATATAACATTTGTAAAATAATTGAGACCTATAAGGCCTGTTACTTTTAAAATACCCATTCACAGTCAAAACAAGTTATAGAGTTCTATATACAATTATTTTTCATTTAAAAGTATCAGTTAATCTATACAAGTGGAGTATAATGTAAATGTACAAAAATAAAGGTAATAAATATAATTTATATGAGAGGGAAAGACACTGTATAATGTCAAGAATATTTATTTTTGGTCTAAAATACACTACCTTACACTACAGTGTTTTGACTAGGTTTATAGACACAATGGCTAAGTAGTACTCTGCATCAAAACAAATATAGCACTTATACATTATAATAAATGCTCATAGATAGTCGTACTCATAATAGTTAGGGAATTTTAGCAATATGTGTGGACCATCTGTGAAAAAATTTACTACCAATAGCTTTCTTCACCAATGTATTCTTATAGGTGTCTAGAATCACCTCTCAATTAGTGCAAACCCAAATCCTCGTGGAAAATCCTGGAGAGCCAATCAAAGTTAAGGAGCCCAGAGGGCTTGGGTGAAAGATATAAAAAAAAATAAAAGTCTAAAATGAACTTGTGAGGTGTCTAACTAGGGGTTTTCAGGGGTGCTGAATCCATTCCAACCATTATTTTTGAGTAAAAATGTCTCCCTGGCCATCTAATATTGGTATATTGGTTATTGTTAGTGTACAATCAGTGTATAATCAATGGTAGGGGATTGGGGTGTTGTTGAATTGATTCTATTCTGAAAAATAAAATAAGAAAATATTGCTAAACACTTGATAAGAGTGTGCACCTACTGTGCACATGCTCAGTGGGATACACTGTCTGCATGTGGGGAAGGAGCGGGAGTGTTGCATCCTGGCAAATATGTCTGGACGATTTTAAGGTACGGTAGTTTATCTACTTTTTGGCATTTATTTTCCTCTGCTGGCAAAACTTTTGATTACTGTGAATTTAGATGTCAATTGTCTCTAGCCTATTGCTTACATTGAACAACCATTAGTTAAACAATTATGACACTTGTCTTTTAGTAGACAACATGGAAGAGGATTCTGTAGCTTGTGGCTTAAGGTGCTTCATCTGTGGTGGTCCTGAGACTGATATTCAAAAGTCACCCAAAAAGGCTATGCACATTTTTTGTCTTATTCTGAGAGTGTGGATGATGCAGCATTAATCAGAAGCCTTCATGAGGACTGGAAAAACTGAGATGACCCCAAACTAAGATACCATTTGGAATGCAAAACCGAGCTATACAGTCGTGCAAGAAGTACAGTATATCCACTGGATATCGTACGTTTTTTTTCCATTGTGATGAAAGTTGCCACTTGCAGATTTCAATCCTATTCTATGTTGTGAGTGACATCATAATTTAATAAAAACTTTAAACATAATCTATTCTTTAGAGCAAGATGAGCAAGTCCAACGGCCAGACAGTAAGAAAAGACGCAGGGCATTGTCTGGGTCAAGTAGTTCAAGTGCTAGCTGGCACACTTGATCTACCATAATACTTGCATCCTTTGCAATGAAGGTATCAATGTTGGCACATTGAAAAGAAACCCTGGTAAGTCTTTTGTATGTAAGATTCAAATGAATTTTGATCATTGTTTTTCTTGCTCCTCATTGTAGGCTTCCACTCAAAGTCAAATAATTTAATCATGCACATACTGTATGTGGCTACCTTTTATCCAGACAGAGCTTGGCAGTTGTATCGTGCACCTGATAATGTCTACCAGGACCGACTGAAAAGGAGTTTGATGCAGAGAGCAAAGCGACGAGGTGATGACTGGGGGCTTGAAGTCGCTGGTCGCCTGGTGGCAGAAGAGGCAGTATATCATATTCGATGCAGAAGAGACTTTGAGAACCCTGTTACAAAGTCTGACGTAACATTATATGGATACACAATACAGCTGTACAATACAACTCACATTTCTTATCCTTTGTTAGTCCCCCTCATTCCTGGACCCATATCAATCTAGCAGAATACATTATTTTGAAGTCAAAAGTTTCACTATTAAAAATTATATTTCTTCCCTCAGGATAAGAGTGAGTTGTATTGTACAGCTGCATTGTGTATCCATATAATGTTACCTCAGACTTTGTAACAGGGTTCTCAAAGTCTCTTCTGCATCAAATATGATATACTGCCTCTTCTTCCACCAGGCGACCAGCGACTTCAAGTCCCCAGTCATCAACTCGTCGCTTTGCTCTCTGCATCAAACTCCTTTTCAGTCGGTCCTGGTAGACATTATCAGGTGCACGATACAACTGCCAAGCTCTGTCTGGATAAAAGGTAGCCACATACAGTATGTGCATGATTAAATTATTTGACTTTGAGTGGAAGCCTACAATGAGGAGCAAGAAAAACAATTATCAAAATTCATTTGAATCTTAGATACAAAGAAAGACTTACCGGGGTTTCTTTTCAATGTGCCAACATTGATACCTTCATTGCAAAGGATGCAAGTATTATGGTAGATCAAGTGTGCCAGCTAGCACTTGAACTACTTGACCCAGACAATGCCCTGCGTCTTTTCTTCCTGTCTGGCCGTTGGACTTGCTCATCTTGCTCTAAAGAATAGATTATGTTTAAAGTTTTTATTAAATTATGATGTCACTCACAACATAGAATAGGATTGAAATCTGCAAGTGGCAACTTTCATCACAATGGAAAAAAAAACGTACGATATCCAGTGGATATACTGTACTTCTTGCACGACTGTATAGCTCGGTTTTGCATTCCAAATGGTATCTTAGTTTGGGGTCATCTCAGTTTTTCCAGTCCTCATGAAGGCTTCTGATTAATGCTGCATCATCCACACTCTCAGAATAAGACAAAAAATGTGCATAGCCTTTTTGGGTGACTTTTGAATCTCAGGTCTCAGGACCACCACAGATGAAGCACCTTAAGCCACAAGCTACAGAATCCTCTTCCATGTTGTCTACTAAAAGACAAGTGTCATGATTGTTTAACTAATGGTTGTTCAATGTAAGCAATAGGCTAGAGACAATTGACATCTAAATGCACAGTAATCAAAAGTTTTGCCAGCAGAGGAAAATAAATGCCAAAAAGTAGATAAACTACCGTACCTTAAAATCGTCCAGACATATTTGCCAGGATGCAACACTCCCGCTCCTTCCCCACATGCAGACAGTGTATCCCACTGAGCATGTGCACAGTAGGTGCACACTCTTATCAAGTGTTTAGCAATATTTTCTTATTTTATTTTTCAGAATAGAATCAATTCAACAACACCCCAATCCCCTACCATTGATTATACACTGATTATACACTAACAATAACCAATATACCAATATTAGATGGCCAGGGAGACATTTTTCCTAAAAAATAATGGTTGGAATGGATTCAGCACCCCTGAAAACCCCTAGTTAGACACCTCACAAGTTCATTTTAGACTTTTATTTTTTTTTATATCTTTCACCCAAGCCCTCTGGGCTCCTTAACTTTGATTGGCTCTCCAGGATTTTCCACGAGGATTTGGGTTTGCACTAATTGAGAGGTGATTTTAGACACCTATAAGAATACATTGGTGAAGAAAGCTATTGGTAGTAAATTTTTTCACAGATGGTCCACACATATTGCTAAAATTCCCTAACTATAAAACGTATGGATGGGACAGTTCCATTCATACCATTGCTGTGCTTCTGTGTCTAGACAAAACAGGAAGAAATCAATCCATGGGAGCCTCCATGACAAGCTTGTTTGATACAATGCGATCGATTCAATGGTATCCATAGCGATCAGGTCCTCGATCAGGTCCTCACTAAAGTAGGTGGCTGTGAACACAGAAGTAGGGCGCTTGTTATGACCCATCTATTTTATACTGTATCTATACGCAGCAAGGGAGCACTCGTACACAGGACAAAATAGTTCAGACTAGAGTCTGGATTGTGTTCCTATTTGTGCCATTACAGGGCTGTGCAGATTGTGTAAAGATGCATATGAATGCAAGTCCATGTTGGACTTTCCTCAGTTCCTCAGAGACGCTACACGTTTTGTCTGTACCCTGTAAATCCAGAGTAATTTACAAAGTGCAAGATGCCATTGAACCCCAGTCAATAAACGACAGAGTAATGGTCAAGTAAATAGAGTGCAAAGAAAACAACCGCTGCAAAGTAACCTAAAAAATCTAGTATTTGTCTAAACAACATACTATCTAAATAATGTTATCATTTGTGGACAAGGAAACATTATGTACTGTACAGTACATACATAACATAACATGGACACTACAGGTAACCAACATACATCTGAATAGTACTGTATAACTAGCATATATCAAGAAAATAGGCAACAATAAGTGATACAAGGAATGAGGAGGGCTAGGGGGTGAGGTAAATGGGGATTGGGTCTGCAGTCCTGACTGAGGGAGGGTCATTTCACAGCTTGGGATCCAGGGGGTAGAAGAGACACTTGCAGCATTGGCCAGGGTGTCATAGGGAGGGAAGACAGACAGACTGACAGACAGACAGACCAACCTTGATCCCACAAGGACAATTCACTTGTCATAGCAGCACCGTAGTAGGAAACACAGGACATTATACGATAGGAGTAGAGAGCTTCAAGAGTAAAAGATTAAAATGAGAAAGGAGTAAACAGTTTCCCTAGGAACAGACTTCCTATGTAGAATGTAGGTGTGGACCATGTTCTAACATAGATTGTGTACTACAACTAATATTTGTATTGTAGAAATATGCACTTCATGGAGAGTATTTTGAATTCGTTTTGTCCTCAGTTCTACAATGACACTGACTGTAAACATGTAATGGGTCAATTTCATACCCTCCAAGTTAATTTAACACTGAGGATTTTAGTGTGGGTGTATTTGTGTATGTGATAAGCGAATGAAATTGACCATCTGGATTTCAGACCGACTCTACTCTGACATTCGAGTTGTTGCATTGCATTACGGAGTGACATTGTACAAGGACAAAAGGCACAACACCACATAGATAAACTAGAAGGAAGCGCATATCTCCACCAGACTGGGTTGCCTATCCAGGGCTGTGTAAATCATTGGTTGCAGCCCTTAGGACCCGAGGAAACTGCAGGGGGGAAAAAAAATTACTTCAACATAATGTTCAACTTTTCACATTCTTGGTAGTTGACTGGATGTTGCGTTCACAATATAGCTTTTCTTTTGTTACAAATAAGCCCCTCCCACAGATTTTGGAAGGAAATTACAGGCGACCAGCATGGAATATGAAATCCCTGTTTGATGCATATTGTCACATGACTCCTGAGATAAATAAATAAATCAGGTTTCTGAAACATGCATACATGGTGCCCCCCGTAGGGGTCTAAGTCAAACCAATTTTGGTTCTGCATTGTTTCGAAAGCCTCTAAATGTGTGATTCAAATCTGGGGTGGATCAGACGATGCATTCATTTATTCTTCCCAATTTTTTGGATCAAATAGACCCCTCCTGCAACTATGGAAGGCAATTGTAGCTATATGGAATATGAATAATCTGAATAAGTTTACTTCATCAGCATTATGTAAGTTTAGAACTTTTCATTCTTGAATTTACTCATACTGTAAGGGCAGATTTTAGACTCTCAGCGACAGCGTTGAACTAACATGCATATAGACAAAGATAGAATGTACTTTGGGAATTTATCTGTATTTACCACAGCATGAATAGTTCAGTTCACCTTGGGGAAAAAAGCCAAAGTAAGCATTGAAGGGCTTGTGCATTACTAATTCATGCAGGGATTCACACTACATGAGAAACACATCAGTGAGCAGCGATGATGCATCTGAAGATGGCACATGCTATGGCAATGAATGCACTTCCAGGAACTGAAGGCAGTAAAGAGCTTATCTTCTCACGCATGTGTCAACAAATCAGTGGACTAAGAATTATTTCTTATGTCGGCCAATCTCTCAATCAGCTAATGTGGACTCCGTCTCCAACCAACCGGTGACGCCTACACAGATGAACTCTGCAAGAGCACATCTGGACGCGATACTGTGTTCTCGTAAAGTGGATGTGGTGTTATTTATCGCTTCCTCACGCCACTCCACTACAACATGGTTACCCAGTCGGTGCACATTTTCCTCTGAATGCACAGAGGAAACGTGAGGGTCTAAGACGTGCAGTGTGTGTCGAGACAAATGCACTACTGTCAGGCTAAACTGTAAAGCATGTAAGAGTAAAGTGTGACATGCTATCTCGCTTGTTCTTCCTCTTATTCCTCCTTTCTTTCATATATGTCCATCATCACGCATGTGCACAGACATACAGACGAATCACACATGCTCTACTCAGTTGAGTACAGGTATGTGTGAATCGTCTGTATATAGCGCATGTGAAGAGTCTACTGCATGTTTCGCTCCTATGCAGTTCAAACGTGTTCTGTAGGCGGCATATGAGTCTGTATCACTTCTGTGTGGGTGGATTACTTAATGTGTGAACTCATGTGTGTGCATCTTTGTGGGGGTGTATACACACATCGGTGTGTGTGTGTGTGTGTGTGTGTGTGTGTGTGTGTGTGTGTGCGTGTGCATGTGTGTGCACTTGAATTTGTTTGCTTGCATTTGATTAGGCATGATTCACTTTTCTTGACAGTCTCAACTGTTTGTATGTCCAAACAGGCCATGACAGTGGCATGTTTCTCTGGCAAAGGACGATTGCTTTCACACTGGTCCAGCTTTATTGATGTTTGAAGAGGGGGCGGGTTGGAGGTTGGGTCTGGAGGTTTCCACAACTCAAAGCAATGCCCCTCTAGTGGCTACTTGAATAACACATCACTCACTATCACACTGATAGTAGGAGAGCATCATTAAAATGCTGTATTCGGCCACAGAAAAAAATATATACTATTTCAGCATTATAAACGCTCCAACACAGTAAAATTCTCAGCGTTAATTGCTCTCTCTGACTTACAAATGGATGAATTAACGGTGGATTTTACTGAGTCAGATTAATGTGCATTTGTATCATGTTGCATCAGCAATGCATCCTCCAGCATCCATGTATTATCACATACTAATTGATAGAAAATGATCACGTAATATGGGAAGAACCCTGTCAGATGCCTATATACAGTACATACTGTATATATTGAACAATTTTGTTTTTAAATGATACAGCATGATGAATTGCATCAAGTCATACTGCAATAATATCAGCAGCCAGGTTGGCAGCCGTGTCGGCAGCCCATAGGCCATGTCGATTACTTCAGCCTTGTTATTAATTTATCAGCTCACTGCAACACACTGGGACATAACTGTGTTGTTTGATTTATTATTCAGAAGACTGTTCAATGGCTTTACTGGCCTAAAACCACCTTCTTTCAATTTCATTTTCAATCAAGGCCAAATGTGTTTTTGATATAAACCCACCAGGCCATGGAATTATTCCCCTCAAGAGGGAAAATTAAAAATTGATTAATATATCACAGAATAAACCACTGTCCATCTACTTGATAATCCCTCATAGGGTATTTTCTTGTGTTTACCTCCGTTATGGGTTCTATTTAAGTGGATACTATCAGAGTGATATCGACATTTGCCTCTGCGGTGGAAAAGGTTTGCCTAAGAATAGTGCCGTACTGTACATGTTAATAATCCTGTGTGTGTGTGTGTGTGTGTGTGTGTGTGTGTGTGCTGGCGCGCAGCCTCTCATGTGTGTTAAGAGGGAGCTTGTTTCCTAGGTAACCAAGAGGTTGATTTTTTCCCCTCCTCACTATTGGGGATGCCCTCTCGGTTACTTAAATGCTTGGCTCCATCTCTTTTATGCGGGGTGGTTTTCCTTTAATGACATTACCCCACTCCATGCACTGCATGTTACAGTTGTGTAAGTGCGAGCCTGATTAAATGAAGAAGGACTTAGTAGTTGTAGTAGTAGCCTACAACTCTCTGCATGTGTCACGGTCAATTTCTTATGTTCTGCAGGCCTAACGCGCAGATGCATCACCTCAAACAGTAGGTTTTAATATAGGCCTAATAGGGGTCCTTGAAGGGGTTCCAGGGGGTTAGCAGTTAATGTGTTAATAGCATCAACATCAGTTGCTAATTTGGTGGTGGAAATAACAATGGAGTTACCACAATGGAAACAAGTCCCCAGGACTTTTTTGTGTTATCCTTTTAGCCTTAATGTCTGACTGTACATTGTGCTGTTTACATTGACTAATGAAGTATTCAATCAATCAATACATATATATTGGCTATTTTAAAATACCTCAAGCTCACATGCATTGTGAGCTTAGATCTGCTATTTAAAAAAAAACAATGTGAAACATTTGGAATATTTTTGAAAAATGTTACTGGCACAAATTTTCAGATGGGGGTCCACGGCCATATGCATATCAATTTGGGGGTCCTTCCTTGACATGAACATGTCTGAGAACCACTGGGTTAATAGGTCTACATTAGTGTAGACTGTAATGATTTCATAAGACAACTCCAGTCTCCAGCAATTATTCAGGTGTCTGATTAAAGAACCCCAGGCCATACAACATCACACACCGGGGGGAGTCATCATCATCTGCTTATAGGAGTGTGTGTGTCTGTGTGTGACGGCCGATGCATGATTTAAGAAGCTGAAATAATGAACAGCATGGATGAATGAACAAATGAGCAGTTTTCAGTGTAGGGCAGGCTACGTGGAGCTGTGCATGTCACACGTTTCCTTTCCGCCCAGTAGGAATGGTGGATTTGTTTTTACAGATCAAGGCATTTCAGACTCAACTATGTGACCCGTTCCAGCGGAATGAACACCCCTCTCTCTCCATCTGCTGTTCGCGTCCATCTGAAGAAAATACATTAAAAAAAAGAGTCACACATTAAAAGCGTCTGCACAGCAAAATCCTAAGTGTTATAATGTATCATTTTAATTTGAACACAATATTAAATTAACACATTTGTACTGTGTGGATCACAAGACATAAGTCGCATAGCTATGCACATATGGTTACATAGCATTGGATCAAGACTATCATAGATAGTATTTTATCGAGTCTGACTTTTACTTTCGTGCGGTAGTCTTGGCTAGCACCCCCCCAGTGCGTCCTGCGCTTTCACTAGTAAAACCTGTACTTCTCCGTACATGTACAAAATATATTTATAAGGTGCTTACCCGGTTGCCTCAAATGGTAACTCACGCTTAGGTGTATTTGTGGAGTGTATTAGTACGTAGTTTTTTTAATAAAGAAGTGTTTTAATTCCGTCCGAGGCCGAACGCCATTTTTTCCGCCTCGTTTACTTCCTGATTACATTGACTGTAATTCCGGCTTTCACCGGATGCGCCCCGTCACTACGTCCCATTGAGGAATACAGGGAACTTCCGACAGAATCCGACACAGACTGGATTAAAACGCATAATATCTATTGAAAACTACGGACTAATACATTGCACAAATACTTCGCAGCTCTAGTTAACATTTGAGACAACTGGGTAGGCACCTTATATATATTTTTTGTAAATGTACGGAGAAGTTCGGGCTTTACTGGTGAAAGTACAGGATGCACTGGGTGGTGCAGGCCAAGACTTTCATAGATACGAAAGTAAAAGTCAGACTCGATAAAACACATCTATGATAGTCTTGATCCAAGGCTAATGTTGCTACTAAAATGCCATCAATGTGATAATTTGGCACTGGTTTTGATGCCTATGACTAGCCTGTTAATCATGGCTTAGACGTGCATCTTCTCAATGTGTAGCTCCATAAAGAACCTCTCACTCCGCTATACAGCTCCGAGATGAGGCTCTATGTGGTTCTCATCCGGGATCGGTCGAACGTCCGCCAAGGCTCCGCTGTTTACCCTTTTGTATACATCGTATCCCAAAACTAATGGTAGATTCCAAACCTCACGGATGTTTAAGGTTTGGACCGGAGCATAATATTTTAGGTCTGGAGCGAAACTACCCGTTTAAATCGCTCATTTAGTCAGCCTGTGGCCATGTTTCCCATTCAACCCGGAAAACCCCCCTACGTCCGCTGCCAGTACTGCTCCTGGTTTGGCTACAATGGGAAACATGGCCACCGGCGGACTAAATAAGCGATTTAAACGGGTAGTTTCGCTCCAGACCTAAAATATTATGCTCCGGTCCAAACCTTAAACATCCGTGAGGTTTGGAATCTACCATTAGTTTTGGGATACGATGTATACAAAAGGGTAAACAGCGGAGCTTGGCGGACGTTCGACCGATCCCGGATGAGAACCACATAGAACCTCATCTCGGAGCTGTATAGCGGAGTGAGAGGTTCTTTATGGAGCTACTCAATGTGATGATCTAATCTTTGTCTGTCTTTTGTTTTGTAGAGCATTGTTCTGAATCTGTCAATCTGGACCACGAGCTTGCCTTCCGTGTCCTTTATCATTGAATTACATGGTTGACGGGAAATTTTATGACCAAGCCAGGTGCATAATCTTTAACGATAAACTTCGTTTGTTCTGGTTAGAGTCATTGCTCGACGCTCGTGCAGAAGAAGAAGCCAACGCGAATTATCAGTGGGGGTAGAGCATAGAGTTTAGGGTAGAGCCTAGGGCAGGGGTCTTCAACGTTTTCAGGCTAAGGACCCCCTAGCTGAGAGAGAGATGAAGCAGGGACCCCCTCGATATTGTATACAATTGTGTTTCAGATTTAACTTTTTTTGTTTACTTGGTCTGCTCTTTTTTCCCCTCTACACTACACCTATACCTCTTTGCCAAAAATAGCCGATCTGCAAGCTCACAACGATCTGCTATTTTTGGCTAAAGTTCTCCTCAGAAAAGGGATACTAGGGTTCAAGTGGTTGAGGTAAAAACAATAATCATATCACACAAAGATTTGGCGGACCCCCTGTAGTAACTCTGAGGACCCCCTAGGGGTCCTGGACCCCCTGTTGAAGACCCATGGCCTAGTGGTAGAAGCTATAACATTGGTTCCCAAACGTTTTAGCTTGAGTCGCAAAAGAGAAATGTAATGTCTCCCCGTGACTCAAAACGAGTGAAAATAGCAGATCTATGCAATGCATTGTGAGCTTGTAGATCGGCTATTTTCACTACTTCTTAAACTACTATCTGTTTTTAAATGTATGGAATTTCTTTGATTTTTTAATGAAATTAATTTGGAAAATTTCTGAATATGTTTTAATTCATGAACATTTTTGATTTTCAAGGGAGGGGGGTTTACATTCAAAGCAAAATGTAGGAAATGACCCACACAAATGGACCTGCGACCCACAAATGGGTCCTGACCCACTGTTTGGGAAACAGTGGGCTATAAGGTGGGGGCGTGCACATATCCTACATACATAGGCTGCGCATACACACACACACACACAGCTGTCAGCACCAAGGACAGCGCAGAGAGTCGCCTCATGAAGCGTCGCATCATCAGTGGAATCACTTCACAGCAGCAGAGACTCTCACACACACACAAACACACACACACACACACACACACACACACACACACACTCCACGGAACACCATCACAGTAAGAGCATTTGAAGCTAGGAATATGGTTTAGATGCTGAAGATTTTTTTTTCTTTTCTTTCGGTAAAGTAGGGGATTTACTGCAGATAATCTGCAAACGAAACCGATTATGTCAGGCTACTGTAGGAGAAAGGGAGTTTATATATAGGTTATCCATATGAATGCTGCAGTGGTGGAGGGGCTTCTTCTGCTGGTCGCTCGCATTCCTCCGCAGTGCATGTAAATCTACCGGCTCCGGTAGATCTTTTTCTTTTTTTCTTGTATTTTTTTAAAAGAAGATTTTTTTTTACATTTTTAGATTTTTCTTTTTCTTTTTATAAAGGGATTTTTCCCCCCTTTCCCCCTACACTTTCCATTTGGACTGTGGTTCCGGGGGTCCGGAGGAGGCTGGTCGAGCCGATCGACCGGCCGAAGCAGAGACTGTTGTTGATGTTCTGCTGATCGCTTGGTTGTCCACCAACCACCAGACCACACCACGATGCGTCTGTTTCTGCTGGCGCTGCTGTTCTCGTGCTCGTGCGCGCGGGCCGGCTGCGAGCCCAAGATCGTGAACATCGGGGCCGTCCTGAGCCAGAAGAGGTACGAGCAGGTGTTCAAGGATGCGGTGACCCAGGCCAACCAGATCTACGGCCGGGACAAGTTCAAGCTGACCGCCATCTCCGTCACGCATAAGCCCAACGCCATACAGATGGCCCTGTCGGTGTGCGAGGACCTGATCTCCAGTCAGGTAGGGGCTGTCGTTCTCTGCAGGGGCGCAAAATGACACACTTTACAGTTACACTGGTCACTGTCCATCCTACACAGAACACCCACACTTCATATAACTCAGAGGGGCCAGTGGTTCTCAACCGGTGGGTCGGGAACCCCAGGAGGGTGCCCACATGATTTGGGGGGGGGGGGGGGGGGGCTAGATGATAGTAAAGTGACAATTTAAGGACTTTTAAGACATTTTTAATACCTAAACTAAAAGAAAACAAAGAAAAGACAAAGAGCATTACTGCATCAAAATTAATCAACCAACTATACTATAAAAACTGTTCCAACATTGGCCAAATTGTGAAATAAGAAAGAGGCAAAAGAAAAATGTAAATAGACGATCTACAAGCTCACAACGCCTCACATTTTGAGTCGTTGTGAGCTTGTAGATCTTATATTTTCACAATGTTTATCTGTGAACGGAGTCAAACAAAATGGGGGGTCCCTAGTTCAAATATGATTATTTTGGGGGGTCACGGCCTGAAAAGGTTGAGAACCACTGTTCTAGGCCACAGATGTAACAAAATGACCTTTGGGGTAGTGGTTCTCAAACATTTTCATTAAGGACCCCCATAATTGATATGTATTTGGCCATGGACCCCCATCTGAAAAGATTTTGTGTCTCCCAATCAGAGAATATTTGTGTTGTTAAAATGTCCTAAATTATTTACATTTCATTATAGCTTAGTGCTATTTTTTAATAGCCAAAGTATAAAATAGGGTTAAAGTGGTTAAAGTGATTTTGATGTTATATTTACTAGTTTTGCTGAGGGGACCGCCTGGAACCCCCTCAAGGACCCCCGGTCCCCACTTTGAGAACCACAGCCATAGGAGTCCTTTTGGTTACATTACACTCAGAGTTACAAATGGATAAATGAACACTTAAGGATTGTACTGTGGTGGTTTGGGGTCGATATAAGTACTGTGATTGGGTGAATATTGCGTGCAGGTCATTTGCCATGTCATCTGATCTAGAACTCTAGGTTGTCCAGCTTTGGACCACAGGGAGGCAGACTCTCTCTGCAGTAAAAATCTGTTATACTTTATCTCTGAGAGACGGGAAATGGACCCAAATGTCCCCTTAGTCCATCTGGGTCATTTCTTTACAGAGTTAAATGGACACAGAGGATGATGATGTTTTATATCTCAAGTAGGTCTAGACCTAGTTGTAAAGTGTATCAAACAACTTGACGAGGGAAGGAAGCAAATGGCCTGTTTATCCTTATCTGGCTCTTAGGTTGTGTAATTTATCATTATAACGTTTTCATTATATCACTGTCCTTTCACGTTCACCATTAAATGACCCAACTGAATGTGACAAACCTCTCTGTTTCTACGCAGCAAAATTCTGAGTTTAAAAATGATTTGCTCATTAAAGTAGCCTATCACTGGCTGATGATGTGATGAAGCCTGCACATAATTATGTATAGATTTCTACAGTACGTATCATGGAAACTTGGTTTCTGCAATACAAAATGCACGATGCCCTGTAAATCTGTAAATCCTTTACCCTGTCAAAGTAGTGGTATTTTTTGTGTAGCAAAGTTCAAATACAGGCCTTTGGGTCGTGTCTTGGATAAGAGGCCAAATGTACAGAGCCATATGTAACTGCATATCTACACTGTAATATCCACTGTGTTATCCATTTGCAAATGTACATTCGTACACCTTCAGTTCCCCCAGGGGTCTATACTAGACCCCTTGCTTTTTCCCCCCTCTACACTAAATATCTTCACCAGATATTAGCTAATTTCCAAGATCACAGTGTTGTGAGATTGTAGTTCTGCAATTCCCATTCAAAATTCATTCCAGAATAAGGACACTATGGGTTCATGTGGTTAAATTAACACCGAGGATTTTACTGTGTACTGACCGAGCTGAGAGAGAGCCAGTGAGCAATTCAAATGAGTGATGCATCATTCACAATTAGCAATTTGGCTCTAGTTCTATAGTTGCGCTGTGTGCACCACATGATCAGATTTTGCCTTAGTGAGGCTGCTTGTGTAGCCAGCTTCGGTGTAGAGGTTACACAATAAAATCCCAAGTCTTAATGTAACTCTGACAGTGTACAAATGGACCCTTACCCGTCCATTTGGTTACATTTGTACACCGTCAGAGTTACAAAGGGATACATTAACCCTGAGGATTTTACTGTGTACACAGGGTGAATCTCTCACAAAGTAGCACTGACTATGATGTGACACACTTATGTCTATGTATGTATGTATCTATATGTGAACTTGCTTTCTGCGATGCTTTCTGCAAAAGGCGCAAAGAAACATGCCATTATGTGATGTGAATAGCAAACAAACAACTCAAATTTCATAATTCATGCATTTGCGTAAGCGTATATGCCCTTTGAGAGTCGTTAAACCATCGGAACAACACTTTGTAAAGCGCAGACCCTAATCTCAGATAATGTTCTATGTAGCTTTTGAAAAGCACTGACATTATGTTGCACAGAGTGTTGAAGCGTGAAAACCCTCTTTCTCGCTCGCTCTCTCTCTGACTGAGTCTCTATCTCTTTTTTTACTGTCTTTGCCGCTACCACTCTCTGCACAAAACAACACACCACTCTCACTGGTTATAGTGCACTTTATTATGTCCCGGGCCCTTTGCTTAATGCTTAGTCTAATGAATATAATTGATAGAGGCTTCTGTGATAATAAAGTGTCTTGTCACTTGCTCGCCCACTACATTAGCGTGCAGTCCTTATTCGACCATCAGGCTCCAGAGAGTACAAGTGCAATGTTTCAGCGGTACACGTGCACCTTTCCCCCCCCCCACACGAACGGCTGTGTGTGAGGAAATCACACCTTCTAATTGGCTCGGTGTCTATCTAATCATGAGAGGTTTAATGAGACGAGGCTGTTTTTTGGGGGGTTGATGATGATAGTCACTGAGAAGGAAGCTCCATGGCAGATGGGACAGTAGATGCCTGGGAGCTGTGCTTGGATGAAAAACCTCGCAGCCATGCTGCTCATGCACAACGATCCATATCTGTGCAGCCTTGCCAGCTTTCCTTCCTCCTCCTCCTCGTTCAGTTCTCAAGGGCATTTCTGAAGGCAGAGCTTTAAGAAAGGAGAGCATGCCACCATTTTACCCAGGAAACTACTTTTAGTTTTTCGCTGTTGAACACCGTCTACTGGTATAGTGTAGTGTTCATAGTGACGATAGTAGTAATGGAGAAACGGTAATAGTAGAATGTTTTCCACATTTTCCAATGGCATAAATCCTCTTCAAATCTCTTGTTACAGAATAGGTCTTATTTTATTGACGTATTATGTACCTTATGCTAGGGGTGTGCTATTGGTTGCCTCTAATGTCGCACGTGCTGTAAGACACTGCTGCAGTACAGTTATTGTCAGCTAAAAAAGCTCAGGTTTTAAAGGTAAAGTTAGTACAAATATGTACACGCTATGTAGGTTCTTGTGGGCCACAGCTAAGATGTACATCTATGTACATCTTAATGTAACAATATTCTATCCTCCTCCTTTAACCACATGAACCCTATTCTGGAGTGAACATAAGCTGAAAATAGCAAATCTACAAGCTCACAACGTGCCGCAACGCGTTGAGCTTGTAGATCGGCTATTTGTGGTGAAGAGATTTAGTGTGTAGAGGGAGAAAGGGAGCAGACCAAGTATAGAGCCCTGGGGCACACCGGTCAACTATCGATTAAGATGCTAGAAATTGCTTTTCATGCCTCCTAGACATTTTCATTGGTTTTCTTGACAGACCACACAGACAGGCATATGTTAAAGTTGATGCTCCAGTCTTGGAGCAAAACTATTTATTAAGGCCGCTGCCAATGTTTACACTTATGACATATGTCTTCATCTGGGGCAAAACGAGTGAAATGATGCGTGAAGACATAAGTCGAAACTCTGGCAGAAGCCTTCATCTTTGCATCTAGGCTAGAGTGTGTGACTATTTTAACCATTCAAACCCTGCATATTTAATCGACTGGAGTCTCCCAGGGGTCTAAATTAGGCCCCTCCATTGTTCCCTCTTATCTTCACCAAAAACAGCGGAATTTCACCTCAGAATATGGATACTACGGTTCATGTGGTTAAAATGTATGGCCCCACAAAGCCGTGGTCGGCACCTTACAACGCCTTTGGAATGCTGACACAACGACAGGCTGACATATACTAATTCCATGTCTGTCTATATATACGAGTCTCTGAATATCCACAAATGCATGCTTTGTATGGGAGCCCTGCCTCTCTTTGTGAACCTGTGTTTAAAGGTGATTTTCTTATTCTTTTTCCATGTGTTTGCAGGTCTATGCTATCCTGGTGAGTCACCCTCCCCAGTCCAACGACCACCTCACCCCAACGCCTGTGTCCTACACTGCAGGCTTCTACCGCATCCCTGTTGTGGGTCTCACCACTCGCATGTCCATCTACTCGGATAAGGTGAGTGAGAGAGAGAGAGACAGAGAGAGAGAGGGAGAGGGAGAGAGAGAGAATGATGGAGGAAAAGGTCCCAGGGGGTGATTTGAAAGGCTTCTAAGATTAAACATCCTCTCTCCGTACATTAAGATGTGAGCTGTGATTAAATGGCCTTCCCACTGAAATCTGAGAGGATGCCATTAATAATGACTGTGACCTGAGTAATGTCTTCATCCCGAGAGCCGGGCGCGTGTGTGTGTGTGTGTGTGTGTGTGTGTGTGTGAGGTGGGGCTGCATTACGAGGCATTTTGAATTAACCTTTACATCAAGCATGAAACCATTAACCACATAAACCCTTGCATTCACAAATATAAAAAATGTATGCATAGCAGATCTGTTGGCTCACAAATTAGGTGTTGTGAGCTTTTAGATTACCTATTTTCCCTGTTTGGCCGACGAGCTTAAGTGGTTAAGTGGTTAATAGAGTATATGCAAGTAATATTTAACAAATTTCTCTCGCTTCCACATTTCCTCCTCCCAGAGTATCCATCTGTCCTTTCTGAGGACCGTGCCGCCCTACTCCCACCAGGCTCACGTGTGGTTCGACATGATGCGCGAGTTCCGCTGGAACCACATCATCCTGATCGTGAGCGACGACCACGAGGGGCGGGCCGCGCAAAAGAGACTCGAGACTCTCCTGGAGGAGAGAGAGACAAAGGTGAGACGCTCCAACTCCCAGGGAACCATGTCCCACCTCAACCACCCCCCCCCAGAGCGTGTGTGTGTGTGTGTGTGTTGTGTGTACGCCTGTTGTGTAAGCCTCTGTTTCTTAACCTCAAAGGTCGATGTATGTACTGTATGTACGTAACTGTTTTCCTTTCTGTTTGGTGTGGCCACATCTCTTTCGCACCATTGTGTAAACATATGGCTAACATTTCCTAGAGACATCAACAGCGTTTAATGTGGTCTAACCTTGACAAAAGTGTGTATGTTTATTTACTCATCTTTCACGTTGCTTTTCGCCATAGTCCAAATTATCCTGTGTCTATTCCACAATGGGAGCCAAATGGTGGACTTTAACATGGGGCTTTGCAAACCATCAAAGACTGTTGTGCAGTAAAACGTACTCAGGGGCATCATCAGGGTTGCACAGTCAGGTGCTCTTTTCATTTCCTGGAGGCATAATACATGAAGGGTCTCTGGCTTCATTATGCTTTTCTTTGGTACCCTGTTAGGTTTGGCTGTTGAGAAATGGGGATGGTTCTTTTGCCTTTAAAGCACCTGCCAAAGACACATACATTTTAAGTAGAGCTGTCTAAGGCTTGATTTATACTTCATTGCACAAGGTAGATTGGCTATTTTCGGAAAACGACACCGGCGCGCAACTAAGTATAGGGCTAAGTCAGGCTTAAGTGGGTCAGTGAAAGGTGCTGATCCACCATGAGCCAAAATAGACAGAGATTGTGATGCTGTGGTTCCATTTGGAAAAAAAGAGGAAACAAAAAAACAAACAAAAAAATTACATCCAATTAATACAAAGTGTTTGAGTCTGGATATGAATACGTTTTTTCATCTTCTTTTTCATGGCAATGTGAGTGTCCCTCTAGGGCTTGGTGCTGTAATTGTGTGACAGAGTGAAATGAGTCCCAATTTGGAGATGTAATTAAATTGGAACCTGATGAAAAATGTACTATGACATATGCCCATAGTCATCCACAGCAGGCAGTGACAATGGAATCCAAGGCTGTTTTCTGGTGCTGATAATAGTGAATATTGTGTTAAGGGTAGTTACCGGTGGCTTTTTATGAAGGGAGAACATTCAAGTGTGTAGGAATGCACAACCAACAACCAACAATCAGACAAAAGGCAATCCGTTCCATTTGAATGTTATCAGTGCTTCTCAGACTACTTAAGAGTTATTTATGACCTAGATAAAAAATAAATGAACTAAACTGGATGTCAATAGAATACAGAATAAACACTGTGTTCTGTGATGTCCCCTGTTGTGGAAAGTAACTAAGAATAATTACTCAAGTAATGTACTTAAGTACAATTTTGAGGTACTTTTATTTAATTGAGTATTTCCAGTTTTTAATACAGGCAAATATAGCCTAGTATACTTCTTACTCCACTACAATTATTTCACATCTTATTTGACAGACGATCTACAAGCTCACAGTAGATTTGCTATTTTTGAAAATGTTTGATAAATTCTGAAAAATTTGAGTACTTTTACTTTGGTACTGTAAATATATTTTGATGCCAATAAGTTAGGTTAATTTGATTAAGTAACATTTTGAATACAGGACTATACAGGAGTATTTCTAGGAGTAAAAATTCAGACTACTTCTCCACCATTGGATGTGCCACAGGTGTGAGGTACCCTAGTGCTCCCTATTTTGAGGCTGTAATGTTATTGTTTGTTTCGCACACTTAGATATGGTAGAAGGGTGTCCTGGTGAAAAAACAACCCATAACACAAATATCACAAGTCCAATTCCCACAACAGTGTCTCTCTACGAAAGTCATGTCAAACTGTCTTTGAGCACTGTACTTAACCTGCTCTTTCGTTGCATGTGGCTCTGTATAACAGATAAATACTTAAAATGTAAATTATAATTTATGGTAAATACAGTATTTAAAAGGTCTGAGGATTTGGAGAATCAGTCGGGATGATTGCCTCTTTGTCGCAATAGTCTCGTCGACAAAAATAAACTGAGCTACTTGTCTTGCAGCTTGTTATTTTCCATTGCATAAAGCCTCTAGGTCAGCTTCAGGTCTAGTCATCAGCGAGACCAATTACAAGTCACAGCCTTTATCAGCCACTACCAGCAGAGAGAGTCTGGGCACAGTAGTGGATTTAGTCAGAGTGCAAACATGAGCGACACAACATGCAATATTCATGCATGACTGAAGCCGCAAAAATAGAGCATTCCGAAGAACTCCTTTGGGAGAAAAAACAAAGCCAGGTTTACTGCAGTGCTGCTGGAATGTTTCTCGCGATAAAAAAAAGGAAAAAACATCAACTATTGACGTTTTTTAATCTAATATTAAACTCTTGTTTAACCACTTGGACCCCAGCATCCATATTCTGGGGGAACATTAGCCAAAAAAGGAGATTGGCTATTTTAGGCGAAGAGATTTGGTATATAGAGAAAAAAAAGGGTTGAAGTACAGTTGTAACTCAGGTCAGTTCTACTAAGATTAGAGGGTTTAAGTGGTTAAAGCTGCAATATGTGATATTGCTGATGTAAAAAAAGTATATATGCTGTTGCTGTATGAATGATTCATTGAGACACAATGCTACTCCCATGCCCATAATGCTTCTTAGATCTCAATACTAGAGATTACTTCTAGGAGAATTCTAGCTGAATGGTTAATACGATGCATTTGTGCAATAAGTAATAATGCCAGTCCCAGATACATTTAACCACTTGAAACCTAGCAACCCTGTTCTGGGGCGAACATTCACTGAAAGTAGAACTTCAAGCTCACAATGTGTCACAACGCGGCACGTTGTACGCTTGTAGATCGGCTATTTTTGGCAAATATATTCAGTGTAGAACGAAAATAGGAGGGGCCCTAGTGTAGAGCCCTTGGGAATCCGGTCAACTACGCTTATGGTTTAAACTACCTTTCTCTTAACATGATAGCAAAATTGAAACAGTATGTCGGTAGTAAGTACGTACAGTACACGTATGTCTTGCTTTCTCTGCCATAGTCTGTTGGGTGTTTGTGATCTTTAGGCAACTAGGGTTATTATTGTAATTATCCTGGTTTAATGGTGAGGCCGAGTATCAAACAATGGAGCTTTAATTGAGTTGGATGAATAAATAAAATATCATAACAATGTTCCAGAAGGGTATACTGCAAAACCTTAAAGTATTTGTCTTGTAGTATCTTGTTTTGCTGCATTTTCCCTCAGTGAGGAGAATGATACCTTAAGTCTTGCTTAATTGAGTGGGATCAATTGTCAGTTTGCTCTATCGCAGGGGTCATCAATATGTCCGTAAACGGACAAATGTGTCCGTGGCAAAGACTTGGCCTCGTCCGTGGCAAATTTTAGATTGTCTTTTTACACACCATTACAATGTTCTTATTTTGATCATGATTCCCAATTACTGGATGTCAAGTTTTCTTCAGAATATGTATGACACTGGTTTACTACGACACTATGGCACATTAGGAGTCCACTAGTACTACTAGTTCTCAAATGTTTCATTTGCAAGGACCCCCATAACTCTGAGCGTTCAACTGGAACTAAATGTTTAATTTAGTTCCATTTGTACACTCTCAGAGTTACAGACCTGTTATGGTCATTCAGGGCTAGCACTTTATGTGTTCCTGGTAATATTATTGTCCACTCATTTTGGACACAAGAATGTCCACCACAAGCCAGCATGGCGATTACCCCTGAGTCTATCGGGATAGTGATTTAACATTGCCCACTGACCTCATAATCATAGATCAAAGTTGCCAGAGTGCAGAATGATGCGGCAAAAACTACAGCAGCATCAGATTAAATATGGGCACAGTGAGTCGCTAATCCTTTCAGTGGAGCATATAAATACAACAGTTGTGAATGAGATTTGTTATGGATTTTCTCGTCAGCCGTGATAATGAGCTAATGTGGATGCGGTGTTCACTCCACAAAGGGAATCTTAACAGACCCAGAGTTTTCCTTCAAAGTCCTGAGTGTCAGTTTAAATGTGAGAGTGTAAAACAGGTCAATCTTTGCACTCTCAGTGCTATATTAACAGTCAGAATTTTGCAGTGAGGTGTGAGCTGTGAAGGGAAGAGGCTGTGTGACTGTGAAGTGGAAAGATGCTCTGCGTTTCACTGCAAAATGGCTCCGTGTCTCAGACAGGAGTCTCCCTTACGCCTCCTCTCACATCACACAGGATCTGACTGGAATTCAAAATAGTGCTGCTAATGCCTAAGGGACAGTTTGAGTGTTTGGACAAGATGTCAACTGACAAGCAATTACAGAGAATTAGTGCTGTGGAATATTACAGTTTTTTCCCCAAGAAATTCAAGATGTTTTGTTGCCATGCGTAACAAGTGCAATGGAGGAATGCATACTCTCATTCTCATTCACCCCCACAGTATTCTAAACATTAAGTAGAATATGACATGTAAAGTGGCTAAAGATTATGTGACTAAGTAAAAGTTAGAATATTAGGGCAGGTAATGCAACATATTTGGTAAAGTGCAGGACAGTTGTAATAATAATAGCATAATTTATAATAACAATAAAGTAGTAATGGTATTGTTTTTTTTATTGAAACAACAATGTAATGATGAATGATAAAGTGACCAGTGTACAGTACAGTGAGAGTGCTTGTGCTATGTAGCTGAGTTTCTAGTGCAATATAAGTCCAATAATGATCATTATCAGTTCAGGAGCTTGTGGGTAGATACTGTTCTTGAACCTGCTTGTCATGGTTCAAATGCTGCAGTACCAGTGAGCATATACAAATACAAATACTCTAGTAAAGTACAGATACTATTTTTGTTTAACTTAAGTACAGTACTCAAGTAAATGTACTTTGTTACTGTCCACCTCTACCCGACTTCAGGAGGGCGAGAACAGTTGGTTACCAGGGAGTTCCTATGTAATGGACCTGGCCTTGTTCTGACACCTGGTCCAAAAGAAGTCTTCAGTGGATAGAAGTGCACACCAATGATCTTTTCCGCCATTCTCATGACCCTCTGGATGGCTTTCCATTCCTGCGCAGTGGATTTGCCATACCATTGGCATGATGTGTAATTTACTGAATTGCACAAAGGCAATGTGATAGTGTGTTAAGTGTACAATTTAGGCATTAAGCATATGCTCTTATCCAGAGTGAATTATAAGTGCGAGATCAGAGTAAATGGCACGAATCCTAGTCAACAAACGACAAGGTAAAATGGTCACATAATTACAGTGCAATGAAAATCTATTCAGTGCGTCAAAGAAACTAGGATACCAGGTAAACATCAAACTAGCATCTGTCAAAACAACATGCTACTGTATCTAAAAACATTCCTAGTATTTCTGGTGAAGTAAAAAAAAGTCTGAATAGTAAAGATTGAAGACTGCGTGGAAAATGGGGAGTGAGCCTGTAGTCCTGACTGCAAGGGAGAGGTCATTCCACAGCTTGGGAGCCATTAGGGAGAAGACGTTTCAACTGAGACCTAATAATTGCTGGTTGAATAATTCAAGATTCCAAGAAATGTGATAAGTCACATTTCCTTTGTAATTTGACTCTAAATTATGACAAGAGCAAACTGAATTTAGTGTCTGGAGTTGCATTGTGGGATTGTGTATCTGTATACTTCATTGACAGGGGTCTATCTTTGGCCCCTGTTCTTTTTTCCCTTTACCAAATGTCTTTGCCAAAAATAGCCGATCTATACGCTCACAAGCTTGCAGATCTGCTATTTTTGTCGAATGATTGCCTATTAAGACATCCAGACAACCCAGAATATAGGGACACAAGGGGTTCATGTGGTTAAATGGTACATTTGAGCGAATGGTCGTCTTTGGTGTTCTTTGCAAGTCCCATGTTAAAGATCCCAGTTTGAAGCAGAAAAGTGGAGATTTGTTGGAATGCTTTACTGCCCTCCATTTTCAACTGTTTATAATATTTTTCTGTGTCTGCATATTTTCTCTGTGCACATTACTCATCAGAATAAAAAAAGGAACTATGAAAATATGGAGCATCTGTCCTATGACAACAAGCGAGGACCTAAGGTATATTTGCATGGTCAATGCACGCCGCCCACCAATTTTCAAAACGTAGCAACTAGAAACCAGCCCGAGCAGTTCACCAGCCGAACCCAGAAATGACCCCCTCTCCCGGTAGCACGTGTTTTCTTTATTTTTTTTTTACTTTGAGACATTTCCCTATGATTTCAATGAAGAATGTTTTTGTTATGAAAATTTTAGGTTATAAAAAGAAAAAAAGAAAAAAAAAAAGAATACACCAATAAACCGCGCCCCGCTTTTTATCATTTTTCATTTTCTCCTTCAATAAAAAGGAATGCATGTACTCTGAACACACACACATATATATGCACACAAAAGAAATTGCAAGTCCATTCCTTTGTGGAGAACTGGTAGTATGGGACACAGCCGCTTCCCAAATGCTCCTTCCTCCTGTTCTGTAGACACCTCCCTAGTTTTCAACAATGTTTTTGTTGGGGGGGAAAAAGACCCTCTCACTCCCCTTCACCCGTTTTTAGTTAATGGTTGCATTGACCTTCTTCTTCCCTCTACCTAACATGCACGTCCTTCTTTGGAGCCTTGATAAACCCTCAGTTTGCATGTGAAAAATGCAAAAGTTTTTTTTCCCCCTCCAAGCTTTTTTTAATTTATATTTTTTTAGTTCTAGCCGATTACCCCTGGATCGCTTTCCTTTTTTTCCTCTCTCTCCCATTTCGAACGAAATCAACCACGCCCGTGCAAAACAGGTAAAGAGGGAGCATGGTGTAAAGTTTGTGGGGGGTAAGTAGCTCGCTTGACCTTTCTTGTGCCCTGATCACAGGCAGAGAAAGTCCTCCAGTTCAGCCAGGACACAAACTTAACTGCCCTGTTGCTGGAGGCTAAAGAGCTGGAGGCCCGTGTCATCATACTCTCCGCCAGGTGATTCCAATCTCTCAATGTTATACGTGCCAAAATAAAATGAATGATTGATTTTTGCATGTAATTAATTCATACAGTATATTGTTTATAATAAGTAAGAATAAAATAATTGTATTTTTTGTTAATTTAGTATTGCACAGTAGTTTGGAGACTCTACTATGTACTCTACTTGTGTTGAGTATGTTTTTGTAATCTCGGCTGCACTGTAAATGACGGCTTGCCCCTTGATTGCACTTCCGAGTTTTAATTAAAGATTATGATGATGAAAATGATGAATTATAGTCTGATAAAGATAATGGGCAACTTAAGCCCTTGGTCGATAAAATTATAATTTTTACAGGCTGGATGCTGTACTTCACGGTAGCTATATCCTACGTGTAGATAGAAATTACTATCTTTGGTTGTTGACAGCTGACGAATGGATTTACAGCGTACATTTTGTAAATCCAAAACATTTGTATGTTGGTCTACCACCCTAAATCTACCCGCGAAAGTGTTTCCTCTCTATGCCTGTAATCTGAACTGGCATACTTTGCCATCCCATGAATGATAACCTCTCAATCAATATGACAAATTGCAGTGAGGAGGACGCTGCTGCAGTGTACAAGGCTGCCCGCTTCCTCAACATGACAGGGTCAGGCTACGTCTGGCTGGTGGGCGAGCGCGAGATGTCCGGTAAAGCCCTGAGCGAGGCGCCAGACGGTACGTACGCAGTGAGGTTTATCCGTTACGGACCAGTGGAAAACAAGATGGGTTTGATCAAATCCTAACGCACAGGGAGAGATGTCAACATGAAAGATGCATTGTGTGATTATGTGTAAAGTTGCTTGCTTTATGTTAAGCATTTAAATGTTTAAGCATTCAATGTTTAAAGGTTTAAATGACTCATGTAGTTTTCACTTAGTCCTTAAAAAATGTGTATTCCTGTATCCTGAAATTACACGTTTTTTACTACGTAATAAAACCTACAGACATGTGTAAATGTACACAATAATGTCTCAATCCGAAGCTAAATATATTGTGCTATTCTGCCATATTAATAGCTTGGTTCTCATAAATGTATGAAGGGAGTTTTGCAAACCCCCACACTGCAGGGTAACTGAGATAGAATGGTAAGGAACTCCAGTCCTTTTTTCTGTTGCCAGATTCTGCACAAGTCTCACTTAATAATCTCACTTTGTTGTCACAAATATTGAGCGTCTACCCCCTAACCACTCAAGCACAAACAACCCCTGCAGACAATGTTGTGTCTCTTTGTCTGTCTGCACCCATGTCCCTGTCTCTACAATCACCACTGTGTCTTCTTCTGGGAGTCTGCAAGACTGTCGGACCAGTTGCAATCAGAAAACTTAGCTGAAGTTGGATTGTTTATGTGGTTTGTCATTCTGGTACACTATTTCTAGTATAATGTCTGTTACATTTGACCTCAATTTTGAAATGTATGGTACCATACAGTTTCTATTTCTGGTATACTATTTCTGGTACCATTTCTGGTATACTACCACGTACAGAACCATTTCTGGTATACTATGTCTGGTATACCATTTCTGGTGCAATTTCTTGTACCATTTCTGGTATGCAAAAGTACCATTTCTGGTATGCAAAAGTACCATTTCTGGTATACCATTTGAGATATACCATCTGCGGTACAGTATACCATTTGTAGTACCATAATGGTATACCTTTTCTGGTCTCATTCCTGGTATACCTTTTCAAAGTACCATTTCCGGTATAGGTCTGATGGTGTGATTGTTTGATCCGTTGTGCGTTGCTTGTACTGACTTCACAACCTGATCCCTGAGTGCGATTGAACTGAGCGATGAATCCAACTTCAAGGGACTCTAATTCTGGGTAAAGGTCACTAATGGCAACATTAGGAAAATTGTGACACTGACAAGAAATCGGTTTAATTCTAAAATTAGATATCCACCTTTTAAAAAATGTGACACCTTATTTTTAATAAGATATATTTCTGAGCTATGAAAGCACCACTTATTGGGAACTGTTGGTGAAACTCTTTGCCAACATATGAAAACATAAAATACTGGATTTACTTAGTTGTATTTTAAAAACCTATAGTGCAATTCACAGGTAAAATATTCCCCAAGATGTAGGCTACACTTTGAACGCAAACGCTTTTGAGACTTTCAAGTGGGCCATGATCCAGAGATGAGATATGAATGACATTTACAAAATACGTTCACATAGATGAACTTCAGACCAATAAAGATAGAATATGAAGCCTCAGCCAACGTGTGACCTTTACTCAGGATGTCCAGACTAGAGCCCTCATAAGCTTTCTTTCTATGTTGAGCATTGCAAAAGGATCCTGAAACACTGCTGTATGAAGCCAGGTCAGTGATTGTCTCTGTCGCTTGTTGTTGTGGCCTGGTCTCAGGTCTCATTGGCCTCCAGCTCATCAATGGGAAGAATGAGTCGGCCCACATCAATGACGCAGTGGCCGTAGTGGCACAGTCCATCCAGGAACTCTTTGAGAAAGAGAACATCACAGAACCCCCCAGAGGTTGTGTTGGAAACACCAACATCTGGAAGACAGGGCCTCTCTTTAAAAGGTAGGTAGGGCGGTCACGCGCTCTTCTCTTCTCTTCTCTTCTCTTCTCTTCTCTTCTCTGTTATCTCTTGTACATTTGGATTGCACATAGGAATCTTCGTTGTATACTAGGGATTAACCGATATGGAAATTCTTGGCCGAAACCGATACAGATGTTTAAATTAATTATTATTAATTATTAATAACAATTTAGCCGACAGCCGATACTGATACCGATTAATTTTTAATTTCGTTTTTGGTGTTATTATTTCCCCCTTTTGTGCCAGGGAAACACATAAATCTTCATTATAAGAAGTAACTGTACTGAATCTGCAGAAACACAACATAATTACTTGCAAGTAACATTAGCGATTGTCAACGTGCGTCAGGTGGACAGTGACACACACCTGGAGTTAGTAAAAAAAAAAGAACTTGAATATGACATGATAATGTTTACTGTGATTATGGTAAGCTTACATTTCATATCACAAACACCATAGAGTAAAAACCGATACCGATGTTGACCGATAACGGCAAATATTGTCCGCTACCGATATTTGGCCGATATATCGGTGCATCCTAGTATACACTACAAATATATTATGTATGTATTGTGTGCATCCATGCATAAGTGTATCCTCTACCTCCAACAGGGTACTGATGTCATCCAAGTATCCTGAAGGCCTTACGGGGCGTGTGGAGTTCAATGACGACGGAGACAGGAAGTTCGCTCACTACAGTATTCTCAACTACCAGAAGAGTCGACTCATTCAAGTTGGCATTTACAATGGAACACAGGTCAGCTCAAAGTCCAGTATAATATAGGCAAGAAATATATTATACAATATGACATTAAGAGAATGGTTACAGAAAGAGTGTAATAATACAAGGGCACTTATTTTGAGGAATGACGAAACACAACAACACGCTAAAGACCAAAACACCCCATGAGCAGGATGTCGCAAAATGCTTGGTAATCAGAAGAAAAGAAAGGCTCAGCTACAGTTATATAAACCAGCTGACTCACCCGCGTTTATACTACCCCGGCGTTGGAGCCTCATCAACCTCACATTATTGTTTGCAGCGTTCTTTGCTAAAGTGTGTGTTGCCTCCATGTAGGTGGTGATGAACAATCAGAGGAAGATCATCTGGCCTGGAGGAGAGACGGAGAAACCGCGGGGCTTCCAGATGTCCACTCGACTAAAGGTACGGCAGGACTTGTGGACCGGCGATTCTCAACCTGTGGGCCGGGGCCGCACTGGTGGGCCGTGAGGATATTGCAAGTGGGCCCCCAAATAATTGACAAAACACTAAAAGATTTGAATGATAATATTAATATGGGGGAAAACATCATGTAAAAAAAGAAAAGAAGATAGTGGTAGTGGCCGCGAACACTTTTGAGACTTTCAAGTGGGCCCTGATCCAGAAAAGGTTGAGAACCACTGGTTTAGGTTTACACAGATACATACATACATATATACACATACATACATATACACATACAGTACAGTACATATACACAGGTCTTATGGACCTGCAGCAATACAGTACATGTCAAATAACATAATATCTTTGTGTTATAGACGAGGACTCAGGTAAATCTGTTTCTATGCAAGCATATTTGTTATATGGATCATACGGTTATGATGTGTATTTTTCTGACGTTTCATGGTGCCTGCAGGACTATTCTTCACAACTTTTGTCTCCTTTATTTAATTTCATTAAACTTCTATCTATGTGTGCATGTGTTTGTGCACGTATACGCATACGTGTACTATCTGCATACGTACTGTACTTGCCCTGGTGGTTGGTTGCCCTCTCCAGCCTTTCTGTCCGGGTGAAAATATCCCTACACGATAAACATCTTTCTCTCCCATCTGTTGTAGATAGTGACCATACACCAGGAGCCATTTGTGTATGTGAAACCCACGCAACTGGACGGGACCTGTAAGGAGGAAATGACACTAAATGGAGTCTTAATTAAAAAGGTTATCTGCACTGGCCCCAATGAGACCATCCCAGGTAACACATCAGGGACGTTTATAGCATCTCTGTGCTTTTACTGCAACCGCCAACCATCTCCAGGAGATGCATACATATATATGCAGTAGGTATCTATATATGTATGCATGTAGCTGAGTGTGCCATACTGTGCGTGTGATCGTCTCTCATGTCGTGGAGTGTTTGGGTGCGTGCTTTGAACGGAGTGTGAAGAAGTCTGATTTATACTTGGTTGTGTGCCCGGTGTTGCTTAAATAGCCCGTCTACGAGCTCACATTTGTGAGCTTTTAGATTTGCAATATTCGGTGCACGATGCCGGCGTGCAACGACGTATAAATCAAGGCTGAGTATGTTGTGTACAGGATGTATGGGGAATGGCTTTACCGTCCGTCGGCTTCCGTATTTGCAAACAGTGCAGGCATGTGCCTGTGTTTTTAGCAAACGTCTTTGTTGTGAGCAGTGGTGGAAGTCCTCAGGTTTTTTTTTTATTTAAGTTAAGGTAGCAATACTACAATATAAAAATACAATTATAAGTAAAAGTCATGTATTCTATGTTTTACTTGAGTAAAACCTTTTTTTTTAAAATATATATATTTTTTCATCTACAAGCTCACACAAAGTGTCACAATGCAATGCGTTGTGTAAGCTTGTAGATGGGCAATTTTCAAAAAGCCAAAATATAACATAGGGCTTAAGTGATTAATGTATGTTTTGTATTAATCATCTAAATCTGCGAAGTAGCCCTGTAACTAAAGCTATCAAATAATTGTAGTGGAGTAAAAAGTATAATATTTGCCTCTTGAGATGTAAATGAAAATACTCAAAATACTCTTTTAAAGTAAAAGAGTAAATGTACTTAGTTACTTTCCACCACTGGTTGTGAGTATGCCGTGTGTGTGTGTGTGAAATACATTTTGCTTCATGTATGTGCGCTGCTGCTTGGCTGTATAAGGCTCTTTTTTTTCTTTTTTCAAGATTAACCTTATACATGTATGTATTTCCCTCCAGAGCGATTGTAACTTGCAGGGTCTGCTGGTTGTGTTACAGGACGCCCAATTGTACCTCAGTGTTGTTACGGATTCTGTGTTGATCTTCTGATAAAGTTGGCCATGACCATGAACTTTACCTATGAAGTGCATCTGGTGGCTGATGGGAAATTTGGAACGCAAGAGAGGGTCAGTGTAACATCCGAGGAACGGGCTTTAGTCTTATTATTTATGCGTTAATTAACATGCACATGAAATGCAAGATGTTTAAGTATTTTTCACGGTCATGAATCTATACAGTATGCCTCACTTGAATGATAAAGTATCTCCGCCAGGCTGAAGGCAAGGGGGAAGATTACATTTTCTACCCTGTGTTTGTTGGTTTGTCTGTCCAGAGCTCATCTCGCAAACCACTAGATCGGTTCTTGAAAATATTTAACAAAAATGTTATAATGGAAGTCAATGGCAGTCGAAAGGCTGAAACCTTTCCCAAATAGCAGTCATCACAGATAACACCATTGTGACTGACATGACATCATAGACTTGCCCAGTTATGAAGCTCCACCCGGCCTGGCGGAGATGTGTTCCACTGAGCACACCATTCTAGTTTATTATGAATCAACATTGTTAACAGCTCTCACAGAATGCTTTATTGTTTCTCACAAATCACTAACTTCACTAACCTCCAAAGCTGAACCCAATGCGCAGTCATAGAACAAAGATCCGTGGGGGCCAAAAAGTGGGGGCCAACACCTGGCGCAAGAAGTGTGAAGTTGGCCATAGACGCTGATCTGGTGTCAGTTTTTGAATTGCCCCACTAATGGATAAGGTCAGGAAAAAAGAAGTGGGGAGGCTGACTCACAGTCAGCGCTCAAGGGCAACCTCACCATTGTGTCGTATTGCGTTGTTTCCACTGGAGCTGCAATCTGGACTAAATGTTGAAACTGATGGGACGAGGATGAGCTGAACAACATTGACTGAGCAGAGCTTCTCTATGGACCCATTTACAAGCTCTGGGCCAGAGAACACCATTCAGTATATTTAGGGATTGCTTTGCATGCAAAGTTTAACCACTTGAACCCTAGCGTCCCTATTCTGGGCATGTCATATTTAGGCGAATTTTCAGTGAAAATCGGCGAACATTTGTGAACTTATGGAATGGCTATTTTCGGTGAACAGATGGAAAATATAGAACCCTGAGGGACTCCGGTCAACAAAGTTTATAGGGTTCAAGTGGTTAATTCTTCACTTATGAAATAATGCATCATAGTGTACACTAAACCCTTATTAACACATAGACCTACTATACATTCTTGCTCAAGACAAAAATGTTCGTCAATGGACATCTCATCGAACATTTATGTTAGTTCAAGGTGAGGAATTTTCATTGGCAGAGAAAAAAAACAAACAGATAATGTATCTTTCTAACACTAACCCATCACTTCTGTGGCTGCAGGTAAACAACAGCAACAAGAAAGAGTGGAATGGGATGATGGGAGAGCTCCTGGGGGGTCTGGCCGACATGATTGTTGCCCCGCTGACTATAAACAATGAACGAGCACAGTACATTGAATTCTCCAAGCCCTTCAAGTACCAAGGCCTAACCATCCTCGTTAAAAAGGTATGTTTTTCCACACCTACAAGCTTGTATAGGGCTGTTTTCATATTCAATGCTTTGAATTGTTTTGTTTTTAACCATGTTCAGCTTTTGGTTGTTGTAAATGTGCTATATAAATACATTTTGATTTGATTTGGTCCCTCAAGTAATGCATACAAAACTGGGGGTCCTTGAAATAAATAAAAACATTTGAGAACCACTGCCCTAAATCAGGCATAGGCTCAAGGTGATTAGGAGAAGACAGGAGAAGATCCGTGAATGACCATGTGTGGTGTGTGTTTCCAGGAAATCCCTCGCAGTACGCTGGACTCGTTCATGCAGCCGTTCCAAAGCACTCTGTGGCTGTTGGTGGGTCTATCGGTGCATGTGGTGGCGGTGATGCTTTACCTACTAGACCGGTTCAGGTACAAGAGGAACCTCCTTGTGTGTGCGTGTGTGTGTGCGTGCGTGTGTGTGTCTATCTACATTCTCCTCCTGAGGGCTGCAGATCTTCATCTCAGTGGTGCACAGGGGAGGGTAGAGGTGAAGATCGCCTCCAATCCATCTCACTGCTCTGTCCGTCTGCGGCAAAAAGTTTCTCTGTCTGTTTTCTCTGTCCATTGGGGTCGAATCCCTCTCGCTTCTTGCTTTGCTCATGTAGATCCCCCTCCACACCCCCTTTCCCCTCCCTGTAAGTAAGGGTATTCTCCTCCTCCATTCTTTCCCCAAAAAAATCTCACCCTTGTCTCCTGCAACCTTCCCCCCCGATTTCTCTCCTCTAGCCCGTTTGGAAGGTTTAAAGTAAACAGTGAAGAAGAGGAAGAAGATGCCCTCACCTTATCGTCCGCTATGTGGTTCTCCTGGGGAGTGTTGTTGAACTCTGGAATAGGAGAAGGTGAAAACTGGAATTAAAAAACCTTATATGCTGTACACAGTATGTCTTTAAACCGGCGATTCCCAACCTGTTGGCTGGGGCCCACTGGTGGGCCGTGAGGATATTGCAAGTGGGCCCCCAAATAATTGGCAAAAACACTAAGATTTGAATCATAATATAATGTTTGTGTATAATGTGTATTTTTTCTTGAAAACCTTCGAAAATTTGTTTTCATTGTGTATACTATGTTAGTTTCACTGATTCAAGCAGGAACACAATTGATTGATAAACATGCTCTGAAAATGCACGTGCTCCATCTGACCCCCATTTGACCACATAATTTGACCATTTGAGCAGATGTTAAGTGGACAGATGGGTGGGCCACGAACACTTTTGAGATTTTCAAGTGGGCCCTGATCCAGAAAAGGTTGGGAGACCACTGGCTTAACTTAATTAAAGCTTAAAACGTAATGACAAAGCATGCCAAGATCGGCTCACATCTTGCCAGTGATGCAGTCATTTGCTAATTGCTTTGCAGCTACACCACAGTAGCATCTCTCGTGTTTTACACAGCTTGCAAAAAACGTGCCCCAAGAGGCCTTTGTTTACAGAGATTTTAGAACAGCAAAGGAGTGCATGTTGTCGGACGCGACGCAGAGTATGTAGGCATGATTGCAAAGTTAGATACATGCTCATTGTTGACGAATTAAATGCAATGTTTTGTTTGCACCCGTCCAACATTTAGGTGCGCCGCGCAGCTTCTCAGCGAGAATCTTAGGCATGGTGTGGGCTGGTTTTGCCATGATCATTGTGGCATCATATACTGCCAACCTGGCAGCCTTCCTGGTGTTGGACCGGCCTGAGGAGCGCATTACCGGCATCAATGACCCGAGAGTATGTATGCATTCCTGACCAATCGGTCCTGTTGTTGGTTGTTCACTGCACTTTGTAAGTCGTTCTAGATAAAAACCAGGTTATGAAAAATGCCTAAAATAAAAAACGTTTAACCATGCGGTTCCTCCTTCTTCTCCTCGTTGCCATGCACAGCTCAGGAATCCATCAGACAAGTTCATCTACGCCACGGTGAAGCAGAGCTCCGTGGACATCTACTTCCGGCGGCAGGTGGAGCTTAGCACCATGTACCGTCACATGGAGAAGCACAACTATGAGAGTGCCGCCGAAGCTATCCAAGCCGTGCGTGACAAGTGAGTCTCGGCCAGGTTGGGCCGACTATAACTGGTCGGCCCACAGGCTCAGCCTGTCAGTAAGGCATGTATACAAAGGGCCAGTCCAGGCCAACCCAGGGACATGGACCGTTGGACCAGGGGAGGGCACACCGCAGGGCTTACTGTGGCGTCCTCTCTGATCCGGGCCCATCGCCCCCAGAATCGAGGCCTGGACGTGGCTCACACTGGCCTCCAGTGTGAAGTTAAGCTAACGTTGAGCCGAGGAACATCTTTGAGATGGGGGGAATCCAATGGGGGGACACGCTCTTCATCCGTCCGACATTGGATTTCATGTAAACGTTGGCTGGTATACGCCGACTGACACACACTCTTCAGTGTGGCGAGAATGGAGGGAGGGGGGAGTTGGTATGTGTATGTAAATCATTGTACTGTTACACCGTAACCCCTACTCCCCCCCGCCCCCCCCTCCCTACCCACGCCCCCCCTCCCCTTACTCCTCCCGCTCCTCCTCCCTTCCCCTGCCCCACAGCAAGCTGCATGCTTTCATCTGGGACTCTGCGGTGCTGGAGTTTGAAGCCTCGCAGAAGTGCGACCTGGTGACCACGGGAGAGCTGTTTTTCCGATCGGGCTTTGGCATAGGCATGCGCAAGGACAGCCCCTGGAAACAGAATGTGTCCCTGGCCATTCTCAGGTCTGTCCCAGCCGAAGCAGCATTTACTCGTATGACATCTTGTTTAATTTTTTTTCTTTTTTTTCCTTTTTTATGATTTCTTGGTCATATCTTTTGACCTTTTTGCAGCCACACCAAAACATTGCCTTTTGTTAGCATCTTCTCTCTTTGTGTCCTCCCCTATCCCACCCTTTGTCTTATCTGTCTGTTTTGTCTTTTGTCGCTTCTGAGGTCATGTCTTCGTCTTGTCTTTATTGTCTGTCAAACATACCTTGTCCGGCTGTTCCGTGTTTGTGTTCTCGTCTTGAGTCGCAGTCTGGGTAGTCGGCGGCTCGAGGGAGGGGGGGCGTGTTTTAACTTTGTGACCTTTCTCCCCACTACCGCTCCTGACCCCCACACCCCCACCCCCCCACCTACAGTTCTCATGAGAACGGCTTCATGGAAGACCTAGATAAAACCTGGGTGAGATACCAGGAGTGTGACTCAAGGAGCAATGCCCCGGCCACACTCACCTTTGAGAATATGGCAGGTATGGTCCCTCTGGTTTAAAGAAACCGTTTTAAAAGTGATTGGACAAAAACTGCAGTGGTAAGGTACTGTAGCCCTTTTTTGTCCAATACCTTTCAAATTCAATGTTTTCGTGTGTTTCGCTGTGGACATGTGCTCTTATGGCACCGACCGTGCACCTTTCATTCTCACATTGTGCGGTTTGCAGCCATGCAGCCGAGGTGGAAGCAGTTCGTTTTGTTTTTATTTTGGGGGGCGACTACTGACCATGACCTGCAAAACCACGTGGTCTTGTTCAGTAGGAGCAGAAGGGTTACAGACCAGTGCCTCATATTCTACTGTTCTGCCATTTGTGTGTGTTTGTGTGTGTGTGTGTGTGTGTGTGTGTGTGTGTGTGTGTGCGTGTGCGTGTGCGTGTGCGCGCGTGCGCGTGTGTGTGCTGCCCTCTCATCCCCCAACAGGTGTCTTCATGCTGGTGGCTGGAGGCATTGCAGCAGGAATCTTCCTCATCTTTATTGAGATCGCTTACAAGCGCCATAAAGACGCCCGCAGGAAGCAGATGCAGCTGGCCTTTGCGGCCGTCAATGTTTGGAGGAAAAACCTGCAGGTATGGATGATCTCCTCCACTGTCACACTCAGGGTGGAGGGGGGACAGCTGGGTAGGGGGACTCATCAACTACCCCCAGCCCCCCCTCCCCTTCATCTTTTGGTGGAAGAGTTCCATCTTTCGACCCCTCTGCTGCCTTTATACTGTATATAGAGAGATATTTCTTTATTTGCAGTTTGAAATAATGGTTAGTCCATCAGAGCTATGAGAAACGGTGACGGTGATCTCTGATGCCTTCACTGAAGCGCATCGCCCAGCGACTGCGGTATAGGTCCTGGTAAAGTGCCCCGAGGCCAACCATGCCCATCTCTTGTGTGTACCCGCAGGACAGTAAGGATGCCTCTGGAAGTCAAGCAGTTGGTGGGACTCCGTCGTTAGTATGTAACAAATTAGCAGAGTCATCTTCACCTCAAGTCACCTTTCACTTAAGAGTACTGATTAGAGTACTAATTAGATAATTAGCTTAAGTGGCCCTTATGTAAGGATATCTGAATTCTTAAAACAATTTATAACAATGATAATAATGTTGCATTCCCCATCCATGGCATGAACTGGTAGTTCTATGCTGCTGCTCTGGCGCTTATAATGTTTCATATTTAGGTCAGATGATGAGGCCAAGAGGCATGGCCTAACACACTGCTGTAATTGCGATACAGCAATGATTATTTAATTTTCAATGCACTTTGAAAGTGTCATATCTCTATTGACTTACTTGACTCCAGGCAGCCATACTAACAGCAGCTGGGAACTAACACCACAAATAGCATAATGACTAAAAATCAATGCCCTGTCAGGGATGACACATCATCGCTGTACAGCAGAACACGGCATTGGTACAGTATTAGAACTTTGCTCATAACCTGTGTGGTGTCCATGTGGCAGACACTAAACGCTTTGTTTGTGCAACTCAATGTCCGCTCAAGCAGATAGCAATTTAAGCTGCAATAGAGTCATGATGTCCTGAGTCCAGTCGCTGAAGAACATGATTTGCCCTCGCCCTCACCTTCAATAGGCTCTGTGCCTAACTGTAGTTCCCTTGTAATGAATGTGGCATAAACAGTCAGTTTCACAGCTCATTAGAGCTCATAGCTCTCATAGCTTCATTCGATTGGTTTAGCAGCAGATTGAAACCTGAAACGCATATGAAGGGGTTGTGTGTTTCCGGTTCAAATCTGCTGCTGAGCCAATCAAATGAAACTATTGGAAACTGACTAATTATTATCCACCCTGAGTGTAATCTCTCAAGACAGATTCAGAGCTCCGCAGCGGAATCTGTCGGGAGCTCCTGTTACAACGTGTGTAGTTAGGAATGTTAGGATACAGAATGTAAACAAAGACACGTGGACCGGAAGCGGAGGGCTGAGGGCGGACCTAACGGCCAACATCCTGTTATCCACATTCTATTGGGAGGTCCCCCCAGAGTCAAATTCAAAGGATAGAAAAACAGCAGAGGGCGCTGTTTTTTCCTTTTTTTTGCCGATGGGTTCCCAGATTGCCCTGAGTGTGACAGTGGAGGAGATCATCCATATCTGCGTTTTTTCCTCCACAGGAAATGTTTATGCCACCTTCTGGGAAAGGGAACTACAATTATGCATGCGGGGTCTGTTGACCACATTCACAAGGCGGCCATTTTGCTTTTACGTCATGCTTGGGGGAGGGGGGGTCTCACCCCCCGAGCATGACGTAACAGCAAAATGGCCGCCGTGTGAATAATCACTTCCACTGTATCCGTGATATCCTAATGTAACACCCCTCCACCACCCTCCACAACTCCCACAATCACCCCCCTCCCCCCCTCCCCAGTCTTCCTTGTTTCACCCTGCCCCATGGCACGCCTTCAGCATTAGTGCGGCATGTTGGGCGCAAGGGTCCCACTCCCAGACACTGTGAGTCTGTGATGTGGCCTTGGTGGTCTGTCCGTTACATGCTGTCCCTTTGAGAGCCTTGACAAAAGGGTCACTGGTTTTGGCCCTGTTGTTGAATAGCGACAGCAGGGCCAGAGAAAGGTACAGTATAAGATCACAGTCTCGGGTGCCTGTCAGCAAATCAATGTCCTTCTGAAAGTGTCATGCCATCGACCTTACTACTATATGTAACTGTTGTGTGTGCCCTCATATGAATGTACATTGTCTATAGGCACATACGGCAGGCAAATGCATGCAGTAGGGAGGGCTCACTGAGAAAGGAGAGGGGACACTCGAAACTATACATGTAATTTGCAGCTGTTCATCCAGATCCATGTCAGCCTTGTTGGTAATGTTGCCTTTTCATGCTTAGATTATACTCTGTCGTACATCTGTGACACGGGCTGAAAATAGCCAATCTGCAAGTCGCGAGCTTGTACATCGGCTATTTTCGGTGCGCTACGCTGTCATGCTGTACGACAAAGGATAAATCCGGCGGCAGGCACCAATGAGCAAATATGGCTCATGGATATGCATCTTGCACATTGGCTCTCACAGCCAGCCAGGCCCTGGAGCTAGAGTACAGAGGCTCCACAATGTTCACTTCACTCAGCCTGCAACGGTATGACCGCTGTAATGGGCTCTCGTGCAAACGGTCTGCATGAGCCACGCAGCGCACCGAATTAATTCAACATTATTTAGATTATAGTTCCTGCTGTTGAGGAAATAAATGCAACTGCTCATGGAGAAAAAAGCCTCGTATTGAATAGGATAACAGTGTCCTCCTCCTTCCTCAGTAGAGTAGATACTCCACTCCAGTGTTTAGTTGTTGGTGTCGATCTGACTGCTTGTACGTGTATTTGTATTATGTATGTATGTTTGTACTGTATGTATATATGTGTTTAAACTGTTGGGTATTATGCAAAGCACTACTGTATGCTGTATTTTGCACATATGTACCTCTCAGCATAGGGAGGTAACTCCAGAGGATGTGCACTTCTGAATAACCAAAGTCCCCTCATGGGGTAACTGTCTCTGTGCTATTGGCTCTAGCTGCTTTTAATGTCCTTAAAGTCTTACTTTAGGAAGATCATTGTTTGCCATTTCGACTCATCTCTGGCTTTCCCAATGCTCTTCAAAGATGTAGGGTTAAAAGCATGGCTGGCATAACATGCTTAAGATGCTCTTTCAGTATAACAGTATGGTGATGTAGTGGACGATGAACCCATTTTTGTTTCTCTGAAATGATTTCCCCAATGTACCTTTAAAAGCTGAAGATTATCTATCTATCTATCTATCTATCTATCTATCTATCTATCTATCTATCTATCTATCGATCTATCTACTGTGTCTATCGATCGATCGATCGATCGATCGATGGGAAGACTAGAGTTTCTTGTTTTCATAAGGATAAGCTTTCGTGACACAGCACGCGTCACATGCAGAGGCGCAGGTGGAAATGGGCTTTTGTCGTCCATAGAATCCCTATTGTCCCACCGTTTTCTTTTTCTTCTTTACTATTTATTTGTTCTCCTCAGTGTAGTCATTGTCTACTCCTCATGTTGTGTACTGTGATCTCTCTCTGTCACTACCAACCCCTTCCTACAACCACCTGTCTCCTCTGATAGACCTGAGAGTCAACAGCCACTTCTTTTCACCCTGATAGTGACGAGTTTCACCAGTGCAGAATGATGTTCACGCTTTCTCACCCAGATCCCCTTCCTGCAGAACAGGCACCCTGACTAACCATTAACCAATAGGATTCTCTTATGCAGTGACAAAGAACACAGTCCCCTGCTAGATTCCCGGGCCTCTGTGGTGTGGGGCAAGTGTTTTACCATGTACTGTGCACCACCCAGATGCCCAGATTCGAATTGTCTTTTTTTTACCTGAACTAACACCTGCCAAGGAATGTGCTGGCCCAGTAATCGCCTACTCAAGTTGAGAAGAATACCTGCGCGGGCGAATGGCCCAAGCCGAACATTAATCCAGAGTTTGATTCCTGTGCTGTTGATGAGTTAAACCTACCCTAAAGCTTAGGGAATAGAATGCTCACGAGGTTCGATATAGGATCCATTAATCAAGTTAATTATAGGCTATCCCCAAAGGAGAGAATTATTGTTTTGAGGTTCTAATCTAACAAGCCTTTCCGTCCTGGTATAGTGTAGCCACGTATAATATTCACCCAAAAGAAAATGTCTCCACTACATCACAGAGCAGCTATGCCAGCTTTATTCAGAAGTGCACAAGTCCAAATATGAACGAATTTAAAGCAACGACGTGAGAGGCGGAGAACCAAATCAATTGAGTGACGATGAACATGATGGCGGTGTGTAGCGGTGGTGCATTACAACGGCGGCTCACGTCTGTTTCCAATGGGAGACGAGCAGCTGCTGTATGCTGTTGCGTGTCCCACGCCACTCTTCGTCTGGTGGTCCAGCATGCCTTGCATGGCCCGGGACTGTGCACACACACACACACACACATAGCACCTCATCAGGGCTCCGAGTGGCCAGATTTGAGCTCTCTCTAGTAGGAAATGGAGCATTTGGGGGGCTCATGGACAGACAAGCCAACAAAAAAAGGGAACACCGATGTCAGTCACATGGGCATTGATTTTTTTTTACATTGAACAGAGTACTGACTGAATACAGTATGATGGTTTACTAACTTGTGAGATGTCATCTTCCAACAGGAAACCCCATTTTCATGTATTTATTGATTAATTTGTTGAACCGGTTTTAAAAGGGAGTAATTAATACCCCAATGACCATTACTCCTCTGCCAGCCCTCATCTATCCTCCACGCCAGCCCCTCACCTCCTGATGCCGAGCCATCGAGAGGCTGAGAGAACTTGTGTGATTAGCATGGTCATCATGGGTGGATTCAAGTAACACCACTTAACCAATACTTAAATGTTTTGGATCGTTGCAGATCTACAAGCTCACAATGCGTCGTGATGCATTGTTATCTTGTAAATCCGAGCTTGTGGGGCCTATAATGATATGCCCAAAATCGGGATGCCAGGGTTAACCACTTAAACCCCCAGTTTGTGTGTTATTTGATCTAGAGCGAAAACGGAAAAAGCTCTACTATAGAGCCCTGAGGGACTCCGCTCAACCATGTATAGGGTTTAAGTGGTTAAAGTGGTCAGAAGAAACTGGTCATGTGACCTGATGCACTGTGGGGCCAGTGCTGGCCTGGATTGATTTGTCATGCTATTTGTTTTGTGTTGCGTATTCTATGTTATCAGAAATCTTATCTAATCTCCCATACACTCTACCCCTTTGGCATGTTGAAATTCACACCACACTGCCCCTGCCTCCCTCCTCTCAAATGTCATCCCATCACGGATCTCCCAGTTGCATCTCACTCGACATGCATAGCATACAATGCTGTCTGTCCTCTTTTAGAAATAGCCCGCTTTTGGAACCGCCATCTTTGCAGATAGCCTCGCTTTAACACGGTGAACCTGCACATCAATCTTACACCATCGTCCCCCTCCATCTCTTGTTAAAGGCAGCTTTAGTGCAGCTGTCAAGGCTTCACAACCCTTTTGTATCGTTTTTCTACGCTCCATCCCATTCCCCTGAGTGTGGGGTGAATTTCCATTATACCATGATGTGGTATAATGAATTTCAATGGCTTTAATAATGACTTGTTTTGATGTTACCTCCTTGATCTGCATACTTGCCTCTTGGAAGCTTCTCTACCCTTTTTCATAACTGCCTGGCTTGGATGTGGTGTTTGCTTTGCTAGTTTTGCTATGCTATATTCGCACTTTCTTAGTTGGCTTTCGCCTAAGGATCTTTTTAAAGTATAACGATCTAACAGCAAGTGGATGGATATTTATTTATTTATTTTTCTTTTCTCCCCTCTATGCAGCCCTCTTCCTCTCTAGAGACTCAGGATGTAAGAATACCTTAATATGAGCTTTTTGCACACAAACACCCAGTTATTGTGCTGTGCTGTAGATACAGAACTGAGAGTAGCTGTGGGGCACTCAGTCGGTATGAGGGAGGGAGGGCATTAATTAAAAATGTCATCTTGTAAGGCTACGGTTTAACTGAAAGAAAAATCGATATTATATTATGTTTTTTTGACAGGAATATGCAATATTTTCCCCCAGAGCTTTTGACCAGGGTTGGAAACGTATGCACAGAAGTTGAGTCTAGTGAATTTGACTTTTGTAATGTCTTTGTTTTTGGCACATTGACTGTTTCTGTTGATGCTTTTTTCCTCCTGTGAGAGCTGTTGTGTGCTGGGGTAAAGGGGATGCAGTTGTATGCTTGCAGTGTGTGCAGGCGAGAGTGAGTGTGTTAAGTAGGATATTGTGGATGGTTAAATCAGTGTAGTGCAGGTATCACCCACTGACATCCTTTACTGGTCATCACTCCAACCATTCCAATGCATTTCTATAGAGGTCTGGGGGGTGTTTGGATGTGCCAATGCATTGCTGGGGGTATCTCCATCTTGTACAGTCCTAGCATGATAAAAACATATTGCACAAAAGTGCAGATAACTGACTTGCCTAAACGGAGCCTTCATGACAGATGTACCCAACTACATTATCCACTATCACATCTAGCAGGCTTTATCGCTTTCTTTTCTCCCCATTTGAACTTCTTACACGTAAAAAAAACAAAACAATGTAGTCATTCTAATGGAAACCTCCCTCAAAGTCATTGGGTTGGCGGGTGGTGGTACAGGAGGTGGAGGTGGTGGTGGTTATCATAGTGGGGAAGAGAGAGAATGGAAAACAAGGTTATCACCCCAGCTGCAGGACCATGAATAATTCTTCTACATATATTTATTTTAGGATAGAAAAAGTGGTAGAGCAGAACCCGACCCCAAAAAGAAAGCCTCTTTTAGGTCCATCAGTACCAACCTGGCTTCCAGCATCAAGAGACGTAGGTCCTCCAAAGACACGGTAAGAAGACGAAGAAGCGACATCTTCCCTTATTTACTCTTCCCCTCCTCTCTGCTTCTTCCTTCCCTCTGTCTCTTCGTTCACTTTTCTCTCTCCTTATCTTCTTTGAACCTCTGTCCTCTCTTGCCTACATACACATCCCCATCTCCGACTTGCGAGAGAGAGACTCAACCATCTCCGCTCCACCCATTCCACATGGCTCTGCAGCCTCGGCCACTTGTCTGTCAGTTCACCATCGATCAGCCATCCCAGTCAGCATCTGTAGGCCAGTGCCCTCTACAGGCCAGGGGACTTCAGTGCAGGAGGGCAAGACCAGGCCAGGCGCTGGACTCAATAATTCATACTTACAGTAGACCTATAAATCAGCCATTGCAGGCTGTGGGCAGAGCCAGGGCCAGCTTTTGGGGTTGACTGGATTCTTAGGGGGCATGGTGTCAGAGGAGGGGGGCCACACAGTAAGCGGTCTGCCAGTGGTGTTTATGTTGGGCTGTTATTCCGTGCGCCTGGTTTGAACGTGGATGTTCTTGGCGGTTGTGTCCCTTAGATGTTGTGATATCTATGTGTGTGGGTGGGTGTGTGCGTGCGTTTGTGCGTGTGTGTGTGTGTGTGTACACACACACATGCGTATGTGTGTGCGTTTGTGTATATTTGTGTTTTTGTGTCCTGTCATTTTGATTGCTCGATACTTTATATCCATCTTTTCTTATTGCTTTAATCCTGCACTTCCTCTTGTGTTGTTTGGTTCTTCTTGTTGGTTCGCTTTTGGTTGGAAAGCATGCGCCAGTGTTTTTGTCATTTTCAGACGTGTTGCCGACGGTAGTCTCGTCCTTTCGATAACAAACTAATATGAGTGTGTTTTACCAACATGTCTATTTCAGGATTGTGCTCATGGATCTCGATTATAGGTTTCCTTTTGCTTTCACCATGTTTTGTTCTTTGTCCACTACAAATGTATTTATTTTCCAATGTCTTTGTTCTTGTCCAACTGTGCATGCCTCTTTAAGGGTCTGTTCTAAGGTGGTGAAGACAATTTGATTATTAGAATTTGTCTGTTTTGTTTGTGTGTGTATATGTGTGTTTTGTCTTGTTTTTTTTTTTTCCGTTTTGGTCTTTTAAACTACTTTGAAGCCTCAACCTCTTACTGTGTTGACACAGTTAAATCCTGAGTTCATTTAAATGAACAACCAGGATTTGTACTGTGTAGTTAAATCTATTTGATCTCAGATGTGTTTCCATAATCTGTTTGCTACAGCACAGTAATAGTGTGAGGTGTTCTCATTCTTTCACAGTCCAGTAGAAAAGGCCCACTCATTGCTGTTGCGGGCGGTTGTTTTCCACAAGGATGGAGCATTTTGACAAACCAGTGACCCGCAATTGTTTGTGCCCCAGCTGCTCAGCCAGACGTAGCTGGCTGGTGACCAAATCTGACCATGGTCAGATTGAACATGGTCAGATTCACACCAAACAACAGTAAATTATAATAGCTACAGTACAATCTCTGGAGCTGGAATAGACATTGTATTATGTTCTTTTATTTTTTGAGGTACATAATATTTGGATATGTTCCTTTTTTAATATGTTTTTTTTTCTCTCTCTCTTTCTCTTGAGTTAACTTGTCTTTTATATGGATGTTATTTAATTTATTTATAATTTTGTTGTACATTGAACTAAATCATCTTTGCTCTCCCCTGGAGGGGAATCATTAGAATGGGTCGAGGTTGAAGCCAAGAAGATTTGGGATCACCGTTATTACTTTGTCTGTATGAGGTTCTGGATTGTGTTGTGGAAGTTTTAGTCTTATGGCCTTCTGTGTGAAACAAAATGGCTAAAATAGATTACAAAAAACGCACAAAAAAAAAAACAAGCTGCGATATAGGATTTAGTGTAACCAAAAAAAAGATGCTCTAATGGAATCAATTTACCATCCTCAGTCTTTGACCATTATTTTTGATTTTATATAAGTGTTCTTCTTTTATATTAATGGATATCAATGGAGTGTCAGTGTCCCTCACCCACATGCCCACACTGCCCCTCTCTCCCTCTAAAAGCATGTCAATTATTGTAACTGTCATAGATACGTACATTAGACCTAGTCGTGGTACAACTAGAAACAGTCAGTCAAACTGCATTTTGTAGCCGTAGATGCCATGTAACTACACAGTAATTACGCCGTAATTACACAGTAGTTACATGTTTTATGTTTATGCATTTGTAACTCCCAAAGAGTGTACATGTAACCGAATGGTTGCATTTGTACTCTCTCAAGAGTTGAATTAGCACTCTCTGGATTTTTACTGTGTAGTATTTCCGAACAAATGTTATAGCGATTAACCACTTAAACCCTGGCATCCGTATTGTAGGGAAAGCTTTTGCAGAAAATAGCCGATCGACAAGCTCACAACGCGTTGCAACGCGTTGTGAGCTTTGTCGATCGGCTATTTTCAGCTAAATATAGGGTTTAAGTGGTTAAGTAAGATGTAAGTAACCTCTTAACTGTATACTGTTAGCTGTGGTGTTGATAGAGAAGTGTCTCTCTTTCGCTGGTCCACCGGACCCCCGGTAGGGCTCCGCTGTTAGTGGCCTCACTCACAGCAGGCCCTCAAGGTACAACATATGAGGACACCCGAATAGGGGCCTTATAAGCCATACGATGATGCAACTCCTGGGTCCAGAGAAATAAGGAGCAATCTGCTCTGTTTATTATAGGAAAAACTATTTTTTTTAAAGGCACTACATTGAATGAATATCGAATACTGGTATTATTTGGATGTTGCCCCGTCAGTGAGCATGTTAGTTGCATCACAGCAGCTTATGAATCTCATATGCTTGAATGCAATGGCTGCATCAGCTTAAAACGAGAGGCACTTGAAAAAAAGTCTTTCTGCCACTGTAGATCTTGCTTATTTGAAACGTTGAGGAAAATTGTAATGGATATCAGTGAAGTAATACTTCACTGTTCTGGTTATTTTACATTCCCCTAGTGTTTGAACACGTACGTAATTACAATATTCACGTCTAATGTGGCACCTCGGACACGTTTAATGTAATATCAAATCCCTTTTTTAAAAAACTTCTGTATTTTGTGACCTACATTTTTTCCAACATGTCACTGAGAGTCCTAATCCAGGTGGAGTAAGTTGGATTACGACTGACATGTTGGAAATCTTTCCGATGTTTTCACGGACATAATACAGAGTATGATTGATGTTGAAGATGTGATCAAATCAGATGAAAATTTAACACAAACAAAACTTATTGCAAGATCTGTTCACAGTCATATTTACTGTACAGTGGTTGAGGAGTGAGTTATCCTTTGCGTGAATGACCACAGCGGGAAAACCTCAGCATTGTACAAAATATGGCTTTCTGCTATCACACCCAAGGCAGACTACATAGTCAAAAGATTTTTGGCTTACACGAAAGCAAAATCACAGTTGCCATAGCAACATGGAACTGGGATTTTTTTTCCCTTTCTCCCTTAAGCCTGATGTATACTTCGTCACACGACAGCATCGCTCACTAAGAATAACCGATGTTCAACAATCAGTTGTTTTCAGTGAACAACGTGTACATCAGGCTTTACTCAGCACTGTCTGTACACAGTTGATGCATACTTCATGCACTCTGCTTTAAGGAGAGAAGCATAGTGATTTAGGGACTGGGTGTAAGAGTCCAAGCACAGAGGCGTCATTTTTCGAAAAAGAAACTACATTAGACTGTGGCAAACAAAGTGACCACTTAAGCCCTGTTTTTAAAAGATAGCAGATTTACAAGCTCACAGAACGTCACAATGTGATGCGTTGTGAGCTTGTAGATCTGCTATTTTTGAAAATAACATTTTAAAAAATATATTTTTTGAAAATGTTCACCCATAATGACATGCCCAGCAAGTTGAACGTAGTTAATGAATGTATGGATGCAGACGAGAAAACGCGTGTCACATGTCACCAGATGGTGGGTGTGGATTGAGATGCACTCAGCACTGAATCAGTGCTGAATGTATTAATCTATAAAATTGTATTAATCTGCAACAAAACCTTTAAGAGGTGAAGAAAACATGCTTAAAATAACTGAATTTAAGGTTAAATGCGAACGTTAGGGGGTGGCCGCCATCACCTGGGACCCCAAATGACGCCCCTGTCCAAGCACACAGCACTTTGAACCAGTCCACAGTGTGAAACTCATCTTTCAACTTCAACCCCATCAGTAACTACAATTCTGCATGAACACAAATGAGTTCGGTTAAATGAGCTGCCCTCTAGCCATGGTTGGAAACGATTGCCCAGTCGTGTTTATGAGGTTTTAAATGCAGCCTGTGGCCTGGTTTAAATGTGCTGTGATCTACGTATAAGTCAGTGGTATTCAATTTTGTGCCAAGGGGGTTCTGGGTCTGAGACTGAGTCCAAGTCGGTTTTCAACCCTGCAGTACAGCTGGTGATTTCACTAATTAGTTACGCCTCCTCTGGTTGAAGGTATGCTAATTAATTAAATCACCGGATGGAAGGGTGGAAGGGTGAAGAGAAAAAAGAATCAACCTCCACGGCACATGACTAAATGCCACTGTTCCAGACTCACGGGATCTTACATCTACTCCACTTTAGAAACAAGCTAACCCACCTCAAGCAGAGCTGCCTTTGCTTCACTAAAATCGGTTCCAATTGTATAAAAAGAAAAGAAAAGGCGCATGTAAAGTCATTATTTACAGTAGGCCTAGCCTGCCTGAGGAGGGTTAAAGAACCTGTCTGCTTCAGAGATTTCCACAGAAATGAAGCACAGGCGTTCTTGCCATTTTATTTTATTTTATTTTGAATGAAAACAAATTCTTACAATCCAATTGAAAAAAGGAAAATAAAATAAAAATAAATAATCATCGCCTGTCGTTCGGGGGTGATTTGCCAGACAGTGACACAGCATTTTGTTTCTCCCCCTTCCTCCTCCCCCTCTTCTCTCTGCAGCAGTACCCACCCACTGACATCACGGGCCAACTCAACTTGTCCGACCCGTCTGTCAGCACAGTGGTGTGAGAGGGAGCGATAAGAGGGATTTGCTCCCAGAGAGAGAAAGGAGAGAGAGAGACAGACAGAGAAGAAGTCGACGGAGACGAAAAGAAGATAGAGGGACGGAGAGGAGAGAGATGAGAGTCTTCTCCCTGTTCCCTGTCATGTACTGTGCAATGGAGCTCATCGTTACTGAAGCTTCGCTGATGAGGTCTTTCACCGCCATTTGGGCGGAGCTTCGAGGACACTATGATGTCTCTGGAGAAAGTGGATAAAGACACTGACCTTTGCACCTTTAAGTGTCGGAATTAATCTGACGTTAGATGTTTCTATAGTCCTGAGCATGCATAGAACACAAATCACACAACGGTTTCTTTCTTGTATATTCTTGAGGGGGAAACTTATTTAATCTATTTATTTATTTTTTGCTCTTATTTAGTGTTATTTACTTACAAATGGCATCTGGTTTTAATTAGATCTACATGATCAGTCTACTTTAGATAGACAAACAGTTTAGTTGGGGTGGTTTTGGTGGTAGTGCTGTTTTCAACATATCATTTCCTTTTTGGGACTATATGCTATACCATGGTATTATGTGTTATTTCTGAATCACATCATATACAGTTATTCAACATGTACTGTAAGCTTAGCTATATATCAAGTATTTTTATTTAAGTTTAAGAAGCACCTGTGTTTTGGATTACATTAATTTAAACATTTTAGATTATACTTTTTAAATGAGGCAATTGTTAATAGCGGTAGTTTTACTCAAATAATGAGAACACAAGTTTTACCAACAGATGGAAGAGTTTTATCCGTTATTTTGACATGGTGATACTGCAAATGCTCCATGAAATTCATTATAGTTACTTTGAATGCTAGTGTTTTTAACGCAGTCCGGTATTGAAAGTATAATGAATCCCTTTAAGATTTAGTTTTATTTATTATCTGTCAGACGCATTTTCTTCCTGTCCAGTGAGAATTACCTTCAAGCTTAAAGATCAACGTTAAATGTACTTAATGTCAACATAATGATAATTATCCCCATTTACACGTTGTCTGTACAGGAATGTGCAACAAAAACTAATGCCAATTGTTGTGCGAGATAACAATAGGTCTGTATATGAGGCTTCCATCAGTAATATGCAGCCAGCTAAAGGCAGTATTTTTTAATGTAAAATCACAAGTAGATACTCTTGTCTCCTTGTCATAAGCCATACAGTATGTTTGGGAACACCCCCTCTCTCTCCCTCTCTCCTTCCACAGTCTTTCTCATGTCCAGTTTCAGCGGGGTGCATCAAAGGGCCAGGTTTTTCCAACTAACCAACACTTGATCCTTCATGTAAAACATCTTCCCTGTGCAGCACACTGTCTGATGTACTGTGCCATTTGGGATCTTTTACATGAAGGAATCCAAGTGAGCTGATAACTTGCAGCCCATTGGTGTTGTGAGTTTGTGTACACGTCTTGGTTAGGTGCAAAAACAGGCCATTTCCCAATATCTGGAAGTGAGAAACTTCTGTCTGATTGAAAGACTATCATATCCTCTCCGGTATATGGCACTGCACAGCACTTTATGCTGAGGGGTTTCCCAAACAGTAAAAAGATGAATAAAGCTCGCACATCCAAAGTAAAGTGCCAGGTGCTGGGCAAACATAAATACTGAAAAATGACAGAGTCTGCACACTAGATCAAGCTCCAAAGGTGTTGTTTATTTCAGTTACCAGCTCTTCCTCAAGTCGAAGGAATACTAGGCAAAGACACACCTACATACTGTAGCCTACCTGCACAGATAAACCGCACAGATAAAAGACAATCCTGTCGTATCTGTGCCGTTTACCACACGGCAGTGTCTGTAATTCTTCTTGTTGGTTTCATGATGAGCATTGTGTTGCACAGTTGCACTGATTTAATTACCAATAACTGATTGACTGATGGCTACTTTGCTGCCAGCTGGGTCGCCTGTAAACTGACCCAGTTTAGCCGTTATAGGTGTGTATTCGCCTATAATTCCTTCGTCTGAGGAAGGGCTACCAGGCTTGAAACGTCACCGAGGAGGTAACTGGAATACATAACACCTTTGGAGGTTGATCCAGTGTGCGTTCTTTTTCAGTTTCCCAAACAGTACCCATCATAATAGGTTATTGATACGTTGTATTGTCACTGCACCAAAATTATTTCAATTGAACCAGATAGCTTAATGAGTAAGATAACAACTCATGGCCTTTATTCAATTATGTCTTAATTTGAGTTATATTTATTATCTGAAATGCAGTATCTCCAAATTAAGTTAAGTAAACACCAGACTTTTAAACAAACACACAAGTATTGAAACAAAGATATTGTTTCTGAATGTGAATTGTCGTAGTTGAACGGTTGCTTCTGATCAAGTTCTTGTTCTGGCCTATGCATGCTTAAGTGTAATTTTCAATACTTTTGTTTGGTTATGGATGCTTATTATTGCATATTATGTACAACTACTGTAACACAGCTGTCTGAAGCACTTATGTTGAATGCTATGTAAATAGAATATGGTTTCATATGGAACGGGGTCGGGGGGATTGTATTGCACTTGTTCATGACTGCAGCAGAGAATGTTTTATGCCATTGAGTCACACACACACACACACACACACACACACACACACACACACACACACACACACACACACACACACACACACACGAACACGCACACGCACACGCACACACACACGCGCACGATGGTTTTGAAAACTTTTGGGGACACTGCATTGATTGATTTATTATGTCCTTACCTTAACCCTATGCTTTAGATGCTTCAGTTAAATCAATTTTGTCTCCATTGGACGTGCTGACCTTATTCACCATTTTTTGCAACTGTCAAGAAATGTCAGCAACACACACACACACACACACACACACACACACACACACACACACACACACACACACACACACACACACACACGCATAGATATCACAACATCTTCAGTAAGTGACACAATCGCCAAGGTACCTACAGTATTGTCAATTTACAACCACTTGTGTGCTTAAATTATACACAATAATCGCTTACAAATCGTTACACACACACACACACACACACACACACACACACACACACACACACACACACATACATACACAAAATTAACCTGATTGGAGGATCACTTATTTTCTTTGATTTTGTTTTGCCTCCTCTGCTAAAGTCCCACCCGTTTACATTGACTTATGTTGTTGTTTAGATACGATTGTAAATAAAATACCTACATATTGCCAATACCAACCACTTGTGTGCTTACATGCATTCTTTCTGCACAATAACCAAGGTGACCCACAGAAAAATTAGGAACAATATAAACACTTAATTTATTTGAAAATAGCAGATTAACGCGCTGCAACGCAACACATTGTGAGATTGAAGATCTGCTGTTTAAGAAAGAAATGAGGACAAACGTTGACCAGTCTTCTCTTATGCACAAAATATTTTCAGATGGGGCCCCCATCTGAAAATATTGGGGGAACGCAGCCAAATACATCAATTTGGGGGTCCTTGACATGAAAATGTTTGAGAACCAGTCACCTACTGAAAATGGTCTCTGTCTGTCTGTGTCTGTGTCTGTGTCTCTCTCTATCTCTCTCTCTCTCTCACACGCACGCACGCACGCACGCACGCACGCACGCACGCACGCACACACACACACACACACACACACACACACACACACACACACACACACACACACACACACACACACACACACACTCACACTTACTTTTGTAAAATGAGTTCTTTCTCCACCACTGCTGGCTTCAAGTTCAAGAACTAGTACTTATTTTGTCAACAAGCTGAACGTAGTTGATTGGTTGCTGAGCTTTAGGCGTCCAACCAATGGCAAAGTGTCTCAGTCAGGTAAGTAATTTAAGGGAGGAGAGTTTGGTCCTTGTCCAGGGTTGCCATGTCCACTTATTATAAGCCACTTTGCGCTTAGTTTTCTGTAAAGCTGCTTGTAAATATTGGTAGTTGTGGGTTGCGTTTTTTTGGTCTTGTTTCTAAAGTGTAGTTGCTTATTTTGGGCTTGTTTCCTAAAGTTCTTTGAACCAGTGACTATAAAACATCTGAAAACATTTTATGCCAGGGACCCCCCCCCCCCCCCCCCCCCCGATTCAAGATTTGTGATTATATATAAAGAATATTCAACAAACATTTATTCCAAGATGTTTTTGAAAATAGTAGATCTACAAGCTCAGAACACCTCGCATTGCGGGCCATTGAGAGCTTGTAGATTGGCTATTTTCAAATAGCCAATGTATAAGTACACATGGACCCCAATGCTTGTTTCTCTCTCAAAACCTGGCAACACTGTCCCTGTCAAGTTGCCTGTCTGTCAAGAATGTATAGTAGGAGACTAGACTGCCAGTGTCACTGTTTTGCTGCTGCTGTTTATAGGTTTATAGCGCCTATAGACCTACACCTACCCAACACAAACATAACTGTTCTTCAGTCAAACCGATGCCGACCAGTTTGAGGAAAAAGTTCTGCTAAAATAACCAGATCAACAACTCTAAAGCATTACTCGTGCAGATACACAGGTAAGTCTCAGCCCCACGTGATTGTGTTTACGTCTATCCTGCCATCGATGCATAGACATGTTATATTTATTTCGGCGTTCGATTGTCACATGAGACTAAAAACATAAGAGTAGCCGCACACACACATACACTCAGCTTATAAGTGCCGAATATTTTATAAAGGACGAGAGGATACATTAAAAGACCATTTCAAAGCTGTCTTGTCACATTTAAGTACACAGGTGACCTAGATCATCACTGATTTGAATGTTTTTGCTTAGGTAAACGTATCAATACTGTCATGTAGAAATACTCTGTTGCAAGTAAAACAATTTACTTCAAAGTAACTATAGTGACTAAAGTTTTCAAATAAATGTAGTGGAGTAAAGGAACAATATTTGGATCTGAGATGTAGTGGAGTAGAAGTAAAAGTGTTGAAAATTGGAAGTAGTCAAGTAAGATAGAAATACTTCAAAAGTGTACTTTAGTACAGTACTTGAGTATGTGTACTTAGTTACTTTACACCACTGCCCATAGGTAATTGTTTAAGCAATGAAAAACATTATGAACGGTTGGTAAGATGAGATCAAACATTATGCAGCAAATGGAATTTCATGGCAGTCAAAGACAATGTACAGTATGAATATCACATGAGAACATAACTTAATCTGCTTATGAGCTCTGATTCTGATTCAAAGTAACTTGTACCTCCCTCTGTCTATATGGTTTGGGTTGTTTGCCACCATGAGGGGAAACAAGGCTTAAGGCAAGGGCAAGAACAAGTTCCAACGTGCAACTGCCATACAGTACATACATAAAAAGCTGGTTCCTTCCTATTAAGGTGACAACTGACAAGACAACATGGTTCAACTTGAACTGCATTGTGGTGAGCACCCTCATAATAAACAGCAAAAGTACTAGTCTCTCTCAATTCAATTCAATTCAAAAGCGGAACAAAACAATCAAAACAATGTATAGTATGTACAAATAAATATTTAGTATAAATAGGAATAAAATAAAAGTGTAACAGAGCTGTGTTACATTGCAAGTTGCAACTTTGAGGGAACTAACTTAAACTGCAAAAAAGAAAAATCTGTCAGAAATAGTTATACATCCATATAGGAGAGGTTAGCTTGGTATACACTTTTGAAAGTTGACAGCAGTATTTCTATGTTTTGCATTCACTTGGCATAAAACCTTGGCGATAAGTAGCATCAATTTATTCAAATGTAATTGAATTAAAGTTAGTTGCTCTGTTTATATGAACAGTATTTCTATGTACCGAGGTCATTTGGTGTAAACAGTGCAGGGATACACGCAATGACTGGTAGTCAGTCCTTAAGGAGGTTGTATTCCATTAGACATCCTTCTCCTGTCACAACAGCTCACACATCTTGCTGCTGTGTTTGCACATTGTTGTAGATATGGGAGTTCTTTTTCATTAGTCATGTTTTCAAACTCCCCTTGGGTGATTGTAATCAGTGGGAAGTATGTGCCTCTGATAGTACATTCTCTTTCTCTTTCTCCCCCCCATCTCAGATTTCAGGTAAATAAATGTAGCTGTCCTGACCTCCTCTTTGTGACAGCTATATGTGCAATGCAACTCTATAATGTAATCAGATCCTTAAGTATGCTAAGGTCACTCATCTAAATGTCAACGTAACTTTATTAAAGGACGACTTCACCACTTTTCAACACATCTTCATATAATAGGTCCTCACTAATGCTCATGATAAAATGATACAATTTCTTTCTACTTGGTCTGTGTGTCAGAGGAGGGCTGTGGACAGTTCAGAAACCCGTCTACCAGTGACATCATCGTTAGGCAGGATTTTTTTCCCAAAAAGATTACAATTTTTTTATTCAGATTTTTATTAAGGCGAGAACAATGGGATCTATTATTGCATTGCAACTTTCCAGGAATACAAAGCCTGCAGTTTCTATTAGCTTGGATTCCCCATCGATGATGTCACTGGTAGACGGGTTTCTGAACTGTCCACAGCCCTCCTCTGAGACACAGACTGATTAGAAAAAAATTGTATCATTTTATCATGAGCATTAGTGAGGACCTATTATATGAAGATATGTTGAAAAGTGGTGAAGTCGTCCTTTAATGCTGCTTTGCCACTTTTGGGAACATTATATACTGTATGTGTCATGTAGTAACAGACGGTCAGCTCATAGCAGTCATAATGAGATATTTGAATACAGCATTTGTAGATAGGGCTTGAGCTTATTTTAACCCCTATATTAGTTGACCGTGGTCCCCCAGGTCTCTAGTGTCTTCTAGCATTTCCCTCTTCACCAAATCTCTTTGCTGAAAACAGTCAGTCTACAAGTGCACTACGCATTGGGTTGGGAATGCATTGTGAAATTGTAAATCTGCTCTTTTCACAAACATTTTGTGTTTGCCCCAGAATAGGGATGCAAGGGTTCATGTGGTTAAAACATGAACTGTTGAGTGAAGCTTGGTGTGATTCGCTAGAGAGAGTTGAATTTGTTAGAATTTCTGGCATGCGTACCCAGTGCTGGACAGGGCTGCTCAGCAGAGCGCAAATCTCCTCCATCATTGCCTGTGTGGTGCACGTGATCAGGGGTGGATTACCGAATGGGCCTACCGGGTGGGGCAGAGATTGGGATGGCCCTGAATGTTTTCCCACACAGTCTCTCTGACTGGAAAGACATCATGAGAGAGAGGGGGAGGCAGGATTTGACCATTTCAGCACCACAGAGGCATGGACAGAGAACGGCTGATCAGTATTAATAAATAACCCATTTATTTAGATTGCATGTCAGTAATAACGATTCGAAATGACGATTTCCTATTCTTGCACTGACGGCCCATACTGCCCAGTCAGAAACTTATTTTGATACCTCAATGAGGTATGACCTTCATGAGGTCCTTATGGATTTTAGGATTTGTGTACAGGACAGGACCTATTGGCCATCCCTATAAGATCTAGCAAAGCTAACATATTGATGCAGATAACTTATTGCAAGGCATGGTGTCATTCTGTGAAAACATTTTTTTAAATTAAAATCCCACGACAGGCTGAGATGTCAGGCCATCTCAGCTTGTCACCTTTATTGGTCTTTATTTCACTGTGTTGGCTTGTGTAAGGAAGCAACATAAATCTGTGGCTTTATCTAATACAGAAAGACTAGTGTCTAGTATTTAGAGGCAGCCTTGCTGTCGCTGACCTACTGTCCATATTGCTTATCCAAATGTATGAAAAGAATGTCCTCTAGGATCTTGTCATTCAGTGATGATCTGAATGGGTAAATAATAAACTGGTTTGTTTCCCATGAAGCCAAAGGGCTGTTTTCATTTAGGCTTACACGATAACCAGTTGTACCACTCTATCTACATTACTGTACGCCTGTAGCCACAGTTCTGCATTGTGACAGTTCCTGGTATACAGTCTATAAATTGAACTAAATTGATCCATTTTAGGATTTTGCAGTTCATTTTCTGGAATTTTCTGCATTATCAGTTTAGTTTGATATAAAATTCCAACGATTCCAAGGTTGCGTGTCCTATCTAGCAGTTTCACCACATACCTCACCTCTCCTGTGACATTCTCACACATTTACAGTATCACACTGGAAACTCTTTCATCTTCAATTTAGCTGTGAACAGCTTTCACAGCCTTCAGTGCATTTTCATCAATCCATATACTCATCATCACTTTCTTATTTTCTGTTTCCAACACAATGATCATCTGGGTTTTTCAATAACGTCGCTTGTAAATAATTGTTATTTACAATAATTAATTGTATTTATAATTAATTAATGAAATAATTAATGTTATTTACAATAAATACGTTTTGTTGGACTTGTAGTTTCATATTTGGGATTTCTTCCTAATGTTGTTTAAACCAATGATTCCCACGTCAACGTTTTCATGTCAAGGACCCCCAAAATATTTTTATGTATTTGTCGGCGGACCAACCATCTCAATATATTTTGTGCCAGGGACCCGCATACAAGATTTGTGTTGGGAAAATGGTAAAAAGATATTCCCAATATTACACTTTTTGTTTTTTACTGTACTTATCTACTGTGTGTATATATAGTAGATAAGTACTGTTGTGATTTCGGTTGACCAATGTGGTCCCTGAGAGTCTCCCTCTAACTAAGGGTGATGAGTGATGTTTCAGCTGAGTCACATGTGCGGAGAATAAGCTGACAACAGGCGGTATCACACGTCATGCTCTAAAGTTTAATACACACTTAGACACTATATATACAGTATTGGACAGTGGATACATGACGTGACCAGAAGATATGGAACAAAGACAAGAACAGAATGGATAGGAATAGAACATGCATCTTGTATCATTGTGCACAGACGTCAGTCTGATAAAGTAGTCGATGGTCATCGTATCACGGGTATCAACTTTGTGTGTACTGGGTCAAGCAGATAAAGGTCCTAATTCGTGACAGTACTCTCACATATGATTTAAAGCAAGGGAAAAGAAGTAGGTCTTGAGTAGGGATTTTTTTTTAAACTCAATGGACTGCGCTTATCTGATAGGAAAGGGCCGTCTGCTCCAGAGAGCCTGGGGGCAGAAGCAGCAAAAGCGCATTCACCCCTGAATTTTTGTCTGCAGCATATCAGCAGACCTCAGAGCTTTGACTCGGTCTTAAGGTTTTAATTAAAGCATATAAAACATTAACTAACATTAAGAAAGACCAAATTCTGCACAATTTTAAATTAACAATCAGGATTTTTCTTCGTAGATCTCTCTGACTTGACACAGAGAAGAATAAGCTCCGCCTGCCAAGATGGAGGCAAAGATGGAGGAGACTAGACCGTGGATTGGAACTGAAACTCCCCAGAGCACCCTTTCACCCCGCTCCCCTGTCTACTGGATTAAAAGCTGGCTAACATGGCACTCCGTCCCCAGACTCCTGGAGGAGGGCAGGGTGGAGGATCCAGCCTATAGGCAGACGGGGGTCTTCTGCCACTCTCGCAAGTGCCTCTTTGCGGTGGCATTCGCTGGGATCGCCCTGGCTTTAATGACACTGCTTTTTCTACTGAACTATAACTGCATTATGGTGTGGCATGTTTGTGTAGAGGACGACGAACCGTGGGTACCCAATGGTTGGTGGTGAGGCTGAGCTGAGTTAAGGCAGGTCTGGGTTGATCCAAGCTGGAAGGCAGGTGCTGTTTCTTCGAAATCGGTCGACTTGTTGTTGCATACGGTATACATTCAAATGTGGTACCAATGTTATCAGGATGATGGCTGTCACATTTTAATTATGTTTTTGAGTCTGAGCCTGCTGTTGGGTCTACACGTTCACATTTTTACAAAAATGCCTTGTCCACAAGCAGTAACACACACACACACATGCAGTATTTTCTTGATTATGACTAAAACAGGTTCATGGACAACTGGCATATAATTGTTTTATTTCAAACCTGTTAACTGTTCATTTCTAATGATTAGCAGTCCAAGCACCCTATTGTGTGTGTTAGTTGTATTTTCTTTTTAAATACATATTTCTTCTGCTGTTTTTTATGTATTTACAAAACTTTGTAGGATGCTAGAGGGTCACAGTCATATTTCATATATTGTTTTTGCTACATCATGATTAATGTGTTGGCCTTGTGGTTTCACATTAGGATATTTATGTTTTTCCCAATGAGTGCCCTCTGCCCATACTGTTTTGAATTATGTTTTGTATCACAATAGTTTTTTATTGTCTATTGCTTATGTTAGTCCCTGTCACACTGCAGCTTGTGCGTGGCCCCTGTAATTATCATTTAGTTTACAACTATATTTTTAACATGTGCTCAAAAGTTGTTTTACCAGTCAATTAAACATATGACACCATAAAGGAATATGTGTTGGATTTGTTGTATTGATCATAGATAGTTGAGCGCCACAAGGTTGTGACATTGTCAACGAGGTAATCGCCCCTTTGTCAAGCAATTCTCAAAAGTGGTTTGTGAGATGTTGGAATTTAGCATTTATTTACTATATTGGTTCCTGCATGTGTTCATGGTCAAAGCAAACTTTAAGCTACCAGAAATCAGTTGAAATCTGCTGTTCTAACTTGTGAATCCTTTTTATCTGATCACAAATGAAAAGCCATGTTGCCAGTCGGTACAATGACTGAAAGGATGACATTTCAAACATTCTGGGGTCAGAGATGAGCTCTGGTTGAGTTGATGAACAATGACACAATAATCAGGTTGATAGAGATGGAGCTAATGTTGCTAAAAAATAAGGCTTATTATTGCTATCCTGAACTTTGTTTAAGTCAAGGGTAAAGCAAAGCAAAGTTTGTTGTTTACCCAGGGTGTCGGACTAAGTACGAAACTTGTTTCCAGCCGGACCCTGCATGGAAGCCTTGCTCAAGGGCTATTCAGCGGTGATTCATGATTGATGTGATGAATTGGGGAATCGAACTAGGGACCTTCCGGTATCAAGGCCGCCCCTCTAACCACTAGGCCACCGCTGCCACTGAGTTTAGATGAGTTTAGATCATGTGGCACATCAGGTAAAGTGATTCAGCTATGCTTTGTGGTGAAATGGCTCGTAGTGCCTACTGCCTATGAAACAAAATTTTAAATTAATATACCTAATAATTGATTATTCAATAAAAATGGTGTATGATATGAATTCAATTTGAATGAAAATTACTAAAATTAACATGAACAATTAATGTAAATGTATCAATTGATAACTCAATTGATAACATCTATGTTATTGTTGAGCTGTGATTTTATTACGTTCAATTTGAAATATAATTTAAAGCTACCCTCTGACTTCCATGACCCACCCTGGATTCAAACCCAGCTCCACTGCGCAATTGCTAAAAGTTTGACCACTAAGCTAATAGAGCAAGCATCTTTGCTCACAGATCTGCTCTGGGGAGCAGTAGAATTGTGTGCTTCAGGCAGTACCACTTGTCAACCAGACCACTAGTGGTCAAACCACACCACAGGATATAAATGTCTCACTAGAAGAGCAGGGAGACCAAATACAACATTACAAGTTATACTACATACTCTACCATACAGATTGGACAAAATGTTTAGTAAAAGATTTTGCATTCACTGCAAGGTAACAAAATTGTCTGTTTTTTAATCTAAGAATGATTATCCCACTTTATCAACATAAAAATAAGGCTTAAGCAAAGTATCCATGGAAACACCACTTTTCTTTTCTTTTTTGGAACATCCTTTTAGCATTATTGTATAACGGTACATCTGTATTTTTACCAAACTGTGAAGTATTCAATCGAATAAGGTCACGGATACAAGCGGACAAAATGAGTTTTCTCAGACGGGTGGCTGGCATCTCCGTTATAGCCTACTGTAAATAGAGTGAGTCACCCGAGAGAGCAGGGTCGAAGTAGGGTCGCTGCACCTTCGCTTGGAAAGAAGCCAGCTTATTAGGTGGTTCGGGCATCTAGTACGGATGCCTCACAAGTGTCTCCCTACGGAGGTCCTCGCTGCATGTCCCACTGGGCAGAGACACTGGGGCAGACCAAGGACCAGATGGGGGGATTACATCTCCACACTGGCCTGACCATTCAAATGCAAATAGTATTTGCAAACAGTGCTCAACAGTCTGTAGGCCTATACTAGCCTAAAGGCTCTCCAATTTGTACTTGATAAATATCATAATAAAAAGGTTACCATAATGGCTCCATGTGTTTGCTATTCAGCAGAGTCTTGATTCCAAGGTAAGTAGCCTTGGGGCTGTTTTCATCCAGTACACAACGATAAAAGTATTAAGACTGCTTCACTGACTAGTCATTTAATAGGATGTACTACAGGGGGGGATATATACTGTAGCCTGACCTGACCTATACTGGTAGCCTGAGCCTGAGTTAAATGCAAAACATTCCGGCTGCACCCTGTAGTTGAAACCGAAATATTTGGTAATGAAAACCCAGTGAGTATATAGCTGCTCAACTCATTCAAGTGGCCGACAGCCACTTATTTTCCCTCTTGACAGCGTGATAAAATGCTCTGGAGTTCATAGTAAGTCAGATTGGATGTCTTTACACTGTGAATGTCAGCATTTTATGGCACATCCAGTAACATAACATTCCTGTTGTGCGTGTGAGAGTAGCCTACTACAAACAGTAGCATCACTGCATGGATCGGATCACGAAAGAGCGTTATAAGAGATACTGGAGTCATGTTCTAGTTTTACCGATTTTATCAGAGACCTGATCCGGAAGCTATGCAATATAAAAATACAGCGTAGTATCTTCTACCCCCCACCTTCAAGTTCTCTCTCTGCCCCCTCCAGCCAATTTACATGAATTGTCGCTCTTATTCCCATTTCCTGTCAATGGCCTTAGTCATTCATGTCAATAACTGAAGGAATAACCTAAACATTCACTTTGATAGATGTCACAAGAAAGAAACTATCATGGCAAGTGAGTGTTTATGCCACCGGTTTATTTATGGGACTTTGCAGGGGCACAAAACAAGTAAAACCAACAGCATAAATCCTGTTTATGCTGATGTTTAGATTAGATGTTTAATTTCTGGACACTTATTCCCCTACTGCTCTATCACTCTGTTCTCTCTCTCTCTCTCTCTTTCAGGTTGAATCACAGGAAATCACAGGACATGATAATTCCTCATGTAATAATGAATGAAAAACATTTTTTTTCCCTCATCTGTGAGGTCTTCTTATGGTTTCAAATGTCCCTGTGTCTATCCGTGAGCATCTGTGGTCCTGCAAGCACATTTGTGTGGTATGTGTATTTCCTTAGAGCAACAATCACATACTCTCATGCATGCCTGGATCTGACAGCACAATGAAAGGACCATTATTAACGCTCCAACAGTCAAGAACTTTACACGACAGCCCCAAGGTAAAATACTTACATTTCATGATAAATGTTTGTAAAGCTTATTCTGAAGTATCAAACCAATCAAGAGATTAATACTACAATGGAGTTATAAAGTATGTGTGCATTAGATTCTGATGAAGGCCTATGCACGGTAAAATTCTCAGTATTCATTTATCCATTTGTAACCGTGTACAGGGTTACATTTGTACGTTCTCTGGGTTAAATTAGCACGCAGGATTTTGCTGTGTGGCCAACTGGCCATACAGTAGGTTATACAGGGACAAGTGGCATGCCAAAAATAACACCATTGGCCTATATTAGTACAGTATGTATGTCAGTGACCGTCAGCGTTCCTCTGAGGACATATACTGTAGTCGGCCTGCCAGCATACAGCCCCAAGACAAATTAGAGTTCATAAATGATCTTTTATATTATTTTTGTATTTACAATATCAGACCTATCATGTCCCGAGCTATCAAATTGTTCATTGGCAAGACACTGATCCCCTACTTGCTTTTACACCACAAACGCTATTGTCCCTATTCTTGGATGAACATTTTGGTAAACATCTGCGTTGTAAAAGTGACACATTGTGAGATTGTAGCTATTTTGCCAGATTTGGTATAGAGCGAAACACCCTACGTATATAGAGTTTACGTGGTTAAGTTGCTGTGTAACAGAACATCAGCTAAATGCCTAAAATGTAATATATGCAGAAAGAGTAAGTTAGAAAAACATAGGTGGCACGGTGGATCAGTGGTTAGTAATTTTTACACACATTTTCTGGGTTTGAACTTTCTGTGTGGAGTTTGTATGTTCTCCCCGTGTTCACACGTGTATTTCCTCCGGGTGCTCCAGTTTCATACCCACACCAAAATGCATTCATTTTAGGAACATGGCATGCTCTTGCCAATGGCCTTGAGCAAAGCACTGACCTTAGAGCTGGAGTTGGTTTGTAGAATGACTGCCCACTGCTCATAAAGCCTGATTCATTCTTTCATACTTGGTTGCGCATTTTGTCTCACACCGAAAACAGCAGATCTACAAGCTCAAAAGACGTCACAGCACGACATGTTGTGAGCTTTTAGATCTGCTAGTCACTGGCACTAAACTAAGTATAAATCAGGAGTCAGGATGCGTTAAATAGCTCTTAAATGAGGACAAATTCTGCACATGTGCAAAAATGTACTTTTAAGTGTGTAAATGGCATTCACAAACCAATAAATGTAAATGGTCATCCCATATAAAATGCTACATGAAAATAACATAATAAGTTGACCGTAAACTCCACTGTAAAATATATAGAGTTTACTGCTAATACTGTATCTTCGGCATCAATCAAGGAATCAATCGGCATAATGACTAAATTGGTGAGAAAAGGGGGTAAAAAAGTAACTATACTTCTTTTTTTCCCCAAGGATGTGTCTTTCATTGAATATATGGCCATCTTGTGTGTCCCTATTACTCAACTTTACTTGACCAAGACACTAGGCTGCTGCATTTACTGTGAATGTCTCACTAATACTCTACAAAAACCTTTCATTTGTGAAATTACCAACTGGAGTTGAGGCGTTCGGATGGTGTAGGGGTAAAGTTCCTGCCCAACACAATGGAGACCGGAGGGGGAGGGCGTTCTCTGTCACTGCACGGGCGATTTCCTACAGGTTGGTCAAGCAGGGGTGTTGAACTGTGAGCAATAGAGTGTGATTCCATGTGAATGTCAAAACAAATTCCCAATAGCAATGGCAGCATAAAATGTGTAAATGTTACTGTTTACAGTACTTGGTGGTAAATTCAGTGGCTCGGCCTGTGGCATTACCATGACCCTCACTAAACCCTCCCTGTTTATCCCAGATGTGTATCATTGCAGTCATGACCAAAGTGGGTCACGATAACAAACATTCCTTGAAAGAACAATCAAGGACAAGATAATGCAAGTTGTTTACACGGTAACTCAAGTGGAAGGATATACAGTACAGCAATGCAGGCCAGAAGAGACTGGCAGGGCAGAGCATAGAAGCATGTCTGGACTAGGCACTGAAAGGCATCCCCAAAGCCAGACACCCTCTCACATGCTCTCACTGCCTGTCTAGGAGCAACAGTGGGCAGTTACTGTGTACAATACAGTATATGTGTGTAAGTATGTGTGTGATTGTGTATATGTTCTGCTCCATACTGCTTTCTGCTTGACCACTTAAGCCTGATTTTTGCTTTGTCATAAGACGGTGCCAATAGCTGATCCACAAGCTCACAACATGAACACTCAACACAAGCTTGTGAGTTTATACATTGGCTGTTTTAAATAAATGCATGTACTATAATGACAGGCCCAAAATAGGGACGCCAGGTTGAAAGTAATACAAATTAAATAGGTTGTTAAGTTCTTCTCACACTTGGCATCATTTTGTCTCCTCTCCAAGCCAATGGGGAAAAGGTTGCCCTCATGTTACACTGATGGGAACATCTACTTTGAATGTAATTTGAATTGGGAGCCTACACCACAGAGCCTCGAGAAACCATAGAAGCCCCTCTGTGCACTTACTTTACTTGTGTGATGATGAGTGCATTTGTTCTGGTACTAACCGTGGGTCCCAGGTTTTCTTTCTCTGAGTGGTGTGAGATTGGAGGGCTCAGCCTTGCGAAACTACATTTGTACACTCTCTGCAGTTACAAATGGATAAATAAATGAATGGATTTACTGTATATTCTGCCGATAAGGGGATCTTTCCTATGAAAATAAAGGTTTTGCTTTGCAATTGAAGAACCTCCCCATGGATTGTGTCACTGTGCCGGCATTTTCTCCTTATCTCAACGTTGAGAAGAGTAAATTAATACTGCATGTATTTATGTTGTATTATAACAAGCTAAACCAAAGCTCACTTTGGTTTGGCCCTTTTATTTCCTCAGTGGTAAATCATACAGATGTGATAGTGGACATAATCCTAGGCACACTGGTCATATAAATGTAGTCATGTTTTGCTGTTGAATAATCTGTAAGACTCTTCTTTTTCCCCACCTGTATCATCAGCCTTGAGTTATCATCTTTTCTTTCTTTTTTTGTTACGGGAAGTGGACTATAAAATCCATAAAAGGATATTAACTATCAAGAGGAGGAGGCCATACTGACAGGACAGGAGGAAGGGGGCGTATGGCCGGGGCAAAGGTCAACTACCTATTAAGAGAACTTCATAAAGGTAATAGCAGGAGAAAATGCTTAGTCAGGGGATATTACTCTTTAAGCAGCAGCTATAAAAAGTGACCATCACACTGATTTATTGCTCTCGACCATTAGGGTTTAAAAGGCAGGTGTGTTCATCCAACCTTTCCCTGGATACATTAAGGCGTTTCAACTTTTAAAATGAGTGTTAAGAGAAGGGATGGGAGGCTGATGACACCTAGTGGCCACTGTCTGTAGGAACAATAATGTATGTCACTCAGTGGTTCTCAACCAGTGGTCCGGGGACCACCAGTGGTCCTTGAAGGGGTTCCAGGTGGTCCCCAGCTAAATAGTAGATAGGAACCAAATGGACCCTTATGGGTCCATTTGGTTCCATTTGTACACTCTCATAGTTAAATTAACATTGATTTTACAATATAAGTTGGGGTCCCAGAGATAGAAATATTATTAAATGGAGGTCCGTAGCCTTAAAAATGCATGTCAAACTTGGGGTCCTTGAAATTAAAATGGTTGAGAATCACTGCTAGACCCGTAAAAATATTGTCTTATGAGGGGGTCCCTGGCATATCTTTTCAAATGGGGGTCCGCGGGCTACTAAGTGTCAATTTGGGGGTCCTTGACATGAAAAGGGTTGAAAACCACTGCAGTAGACGAGTCACTAGAGCAGTGCCTAAACTTCAACTACCACAATCCTTTGCTTCACGGAAGTGTGCAACTACAAATGTGACGGTCGGTCGGTGTGTGCTTTAGTTTAGGCTAGCCGATATATTATAACTGAATGAGGCTAGCTAGTGTGCACGTTTAATGTCAGTAAGAAAACAACTCCAAATTAGCAACAACAACAACAACAACAACAACAACTGGTCTGGGTGTCCAACCATTTCACGAGGTAGAATTATAGCAGCGATCCTGTATTTTCTTTGTCATTCATATAATAGCAGGACATCTGATCAGGTTAAAATGTGCACCCAAACCAAGGCTGCAGCCTTGATGGCCAACATCAGAGAGGCGGAGATCGATCCGACGGGTGTGTTTAAGTATGTCCTCATACATGTTCACAGTAAAGAGGAGGGAGATGACTCCGAGGTGGTCATTGTCCGAGGATATGCCTGGGCAGAATATCACGGTAAGCAAATATACATTTATTTATATGCACCCTATTTCTGGGCTGGGGTGCAAAGACATTTGGTGTAGCGTAGACTGACTGAGGGACATACAGGGTTGGGTTTAGTGCAGTGGTGTAAAGTATAACACACTAGTACATTTACTTTAGTGGTTAACTAATGTCTCATCACCAGGCTTTCTGCAGTACTACACGTAGAGTTTATTTTATGTTAAATGTAGGGTATTAAAATGATATTTTTTGATACATTTTTTGTTTGTTAAAAAGCATAGAGTACTATATTCTGATAGTAATCATTGCTACAGAGCGTTTGTTCTGTCACAGGGGTCTCTCCAGCTCTTTAGTAAACAGTGAATATAGTACATTTTCAGGTAGGTGACAACATTTAAGCCAATCAGGAGAGGCCACTGAAAATGTATTTTCTGTTTAATAAAGAGCTGGAGAGACATGGGAGACTCCTTTTACTGAACAAACACTCTATGGCAATGAGTACTATCAGAATATAGAGCTATTTTAACCCGAGTAAATCACTTACCCTACCCTTAAGTCACTTAACATTTGATTGAAACTGTCCCATAATCAAACAGTAGAGAAAGTCCCAAGTCAGAATGGGGCTCGTCGTCATCATCTGAAGAAACACTATACTGGCTGTACACTTGTGGCAGCGGTGGCCTAGTGGTTAGAGGGGCGGCCTTGATACCGAAAGGTCCCTAGTTCGATTCCCCAATTCATCACATCGATCATGAATCACCGCTGAATAGCCCTTGAGCAAGGCTTCCATGCAGGGTCCGGCTGGAAACAAGTTTCGTACTTAGTCCGACACCCTGGGTAAACAACAAACTTTGCTTTGCTTTACTATTCAATCCTGAGTGTTAACTTTACTGTGTGTACAAAGATAAACGCATGGAAGTTTTGGAAGTTTATTACACTCTTGAGTTAAATCAACACACAGGATTTGACTGTAGTCACTCACTGTACTGTATATCTTGAGCTTTCAGCGGACATCTATGAGAAGGTGTCAGGCCAACTGGAGAAGGGAGGACTACTGGACTGTGAGTGTGTAGGTGGAGGGAGGATCCGACATGAGCCGCAGACAAAGAAGATCCATGTCTACGGCTACTCCATGGTAAGATGTACAACCTTGTTTGCTCAACCATTTACCCACATGAAACCCTATTCTTGGATGAACATGATGCAAAAATAGCAGATCTACAAGCTCACAACATGTTACGGCTGTGAGCTTGTATATCTACCATTTTCGGCAAAGAGATTTAGTATTTATTACAGGTAAATACTAGTAGGACCTAATTATAGAGCCCTGGGGCATCCCGGGCAATGAAGTATAGATAAAGAGTTTAAGTCTTAACATCTATACCAAATGTCTTCGCTGAAAATAGCCGGTCTACAAGCTCACAGCGCAACCGTTGCAACCAGCTATTTTTGCAGAATGTTTACCTACCACGACATGGCCAGAATGGGGATGTTAGGGTTAGCTTGTATTCTGAATCATTCAAACTTACGATCACCATGCTTTTCCTTTTTATAGGGATTTGGAAGAGCCAACCATCAAGTGTCTACAGAGAAACTGAAGGCCCGATATCCAAACTATGAGGTGACCTGGGATAATGAAGGATACTGACCTCCATTAGACCATCCTCTATTGACCATTCTTTATCCTGGACTTCTGCTCATGTTTGACCCATAGTTTGCCAAACATAGATTAGTTCAACAAAAGCTGGGCCAGATGTTACAACTGACACCAGACTCAATGAGGAGCCATTTGCTGCTGCGCCTCATGAGTCGTTATCAAGTCTGATGCCCAGTGTCACTAGGTTAGCAGTAGCACCAGACTTATAGGCTTAACACTGCTAATGGTTCGTTGTTTTTGTCTTAAGTTGATGATACGGAAATAATATAAAACTAAAATAAAAAGCCAAGCCTTTCCTCATTTATCCCATGACCTCTTCCTAAGGGGGATGTTTCCAGCTGTTTTTCACTACTGTCAAACAAAGCTCAATATCTTGAACTACAAATATGGCTTTTATTAATCATAGGAGTGTTCTCCAGGATGCGATGTGTAATAGTGATATCTGTTGTAGTGCTGAGCAATTGGTGTTTTTCCTTTTTTCGGTTCAGTTATTGAAAATAATTGACATTTCTGGTTTGTTTCCGGGCCAACATGTATTTCCGAACAGATATGGTCAGCAATATACTGTACAAACTACTGCTGATCATTTATGGGGTCTCCTGCTATCATGCACAGAACATGATTTGTGCGTTACTGGCTCCCCATTTCTTACCACTCACAACTGGTAAATTATTCATAAACTGAAAACGCTCCAAAATGTTAGTTAATCACTCGGCACTGCTACAGTGTTAGCAAATTAAAAAAATGTGTGAACTGATTGTTAAAAAAATGACAATTTTAATTCTGTAAAGATAGGCTGTCTAGACTCATTTTTTAGCCATAGTCTTCATTATGAAGCACATTGAATCTATTGTCATATGAAATGTGCTTTATAAATAAAATGTCATGCATTTTGTAGACCTAATTGTCATCAGATGTATTTTGAACACAAAGGCATCTAGTTTGTTTCAATGGGCTCACTCAACCAAGAACTACCCAGCGCAGTGTCTTCTCCGAGTTCCATGCAGGCACAAATGAAATTCTTCAGAGCTGAGATTCCCAAGAATTGTGAGCCTATCAGCGTGGGTGAGTGCCAATAATATTCCACTGACACTGTGCAAGATTCCACAATGCATTAGCACACATTTCAGACATATCTAACCAGCCAGTTAAGGTATTAAAAGCACAGCTGAGCCAGCAAGAAGCTAAGCGCATAGTTGAGAAAAGCTCAACTTTAATGCTTTTGCACAGAGCGACAAGCCAAAAAAAGCCTACTCTAGTCTCTGAAGTAGCTAATATTGATAACAAAGTTTTAAACTATCAGTTGTATTTCTGAAATTAATCGAGATTGAGAAATCCCATACAAATGAATAATTTACAAACAAGCTGACACAGATGAGCATTGAGTGTCTGTACTTCTCCCTGTCTGAGAGCGCACCTGCTGGCTTTGATGCTCTCACACCACCGGAGCTCTCGCTGGGCGTGGGCTAGTAGGCACAGACTTGAGATGGACAGGAACGGGCTGCTGTATCATCATCATTGGGTTTTCTTTACATCTGGAGACTCCCGTCTAGGACAGGCTTCAGACGTGCCTCCTCTAGAGACTTGGCTCAGATTTGAACACATTTGATTTGGCGTTAGGAACCCGTTGCGACCGCATGCCCTGGGTTCGAACCCATGACCAACAATGTCATCCTCACGAAAGGCGTGTGCTCTAACCGCTAGCAATTGTAGATGGCACTACTAAACAACACATCCCCACTGTTGTGGGTAGGTAGAAGGGCCTTCCCCGGTGCTACGAGCGGCTCAGGCCAGCTGCTCTGCCCAGCCAGGAGAGCTGATAGGTGGGGAATTGAATTTAATAATTTATTGACAACACTGGACAAACAGCAGTGCAACAAACGACACAAAAAAATAAAGAGTCAGTTAAGTAGAGTCAAATTTGCTCGTCTCTGGCAGTTTGTTTGTAAACAACCTACCCTATTCAATTAGCTAATAGTTTACAGTCTTGATTAATTTTACAACTAGTTTAAAACTTTGTTAAAAATATGTTACTCCCTACAGTCCATTTCTAAACCTCATTAGCAGACACGTGCGTTGACACGCCCTACTTATTGCACTCTGCATTATAGGGTATAATACAATACCTGATGAACTCTGTAAACTCAAAAGACAACCGATGAGCAAAATCATATTAAACTCTGTCCAAAGACCAAACAGGATGTCAGATTCATGTTACTTGGGAAAAGCGTCCTTTGGTCGTTTGGCCCCTTCCTACCTGAAAGCCTATCAAGAGCTCCTGTATGCCTGTTTGTCCTTATCTAACAGTTCATAGAGGCATGTGCAATTCAGTAGATTCACTTGTATTGTATTTAATGGTGATGATTAAATGCATGTTGTCTGACAATGTTTTCAGAAGTTATGGGATACATCATTTTGTGCCCGGTGATGTCACACTGTCCTAGAACATACAGTTTGGAGGAGACAGGAGACGTTATTTCCTAGGTGGTTTGTAGGTGGTATGTTATAGAAATGCTCAGCGTGTCACCTTTTTCCGCACGTTGCACAACTTTTGGCTTGGTTCTAGAGATGGTTTTATGACTGAAGATGTAAAGTCCAGCTGTTATCTCCTAGAAAGGGAGAGTTGGAACTAGGAAAGACTCTTCAGAGTAGCTGAGGTGACTGGTAGTGTATAGACCTTCATTGGTCCAAGGGAAGAGAAGCGAGGATATGGAGTTATGGAGGAGAAATATATCCCTAATCTTGCTGTTCACACTTCAATGGGGTAAGCAGACAGATTAACTCTTTTAACTGCTTAACCGCAAAACATTTCTATATTATTTCAAAATGAGAAAATCTACAAGCTCACAATGTGTCCCGCTGCGACGTGTGGAATCGCATTTATATCTTTTTTCTTTATTTTTTGAGAATGTCATGTGGAAGTTTTATACGCTAACCACATAACATTGATCCTCCTAATAAAGTCTGGGAAGCACATTAACCATACATTAATCAGAAATGTCCTCACTCAGTGTTATGTCATGCTGTTAAAGTATGTGAAAGTGAATTTGTTCAGTACCAGGTCTTCACCTCTCCAGTTCAGTTTTTCAGATGGGATAATTTAATCTAACCAGGAGTGAAAACCCTACAAATATATCATTTATCAGCTAGTTTTCCAGTTCCATAATTTTCTTCATTTCCAATTTCACTTGTTTATCCTGTATTCTGTATGAGTTCTCTCTACTGATTGGGTGAAACTGGTATCCCGACCTGAAATTGTATTGTACTGTATGTGTACTAATGAGAGATGTGGAGAACCCTGTTATTGAACAAACGCTATAGCCATGATTACTACCTAAATATAGAGCTATTTAACACAATATTTTAACAGACAATATCATAATTAAAATAGAACCTTTAATTACAAGGCTCTATGTAAAGACTCTCTGCCATGGAAGAGAACAGAGAAGTAAGCTAATGTTTAGTCATAAATTCTTTTATGTACGTGTAGTTACTGACCCATAATAGACCTGCGTGGTATCAGTGTCCAAAGCTGTTATTTTTTTTTATGTCCTCTCAACATCCTGTAATTACTGGCTGCTGTCACAATAAAGAACAGGATCTTGGATCTTGACTTTTAATCAGAGACCTTTGGTTGGATGAATAACGTTTTCACTGGTGTTAAACTCATTGCCTCCCAGCTGGCCTTTGAGCCTGTTCACATTAGCTGTATCATAAATCACTGAGGGTAATGAGTTCTGATAAGGAAAGGCTCTTTGAGGCATCAAGGGAATTTTAATCAAGCTATAATCTTTTACTTTGATCGGTATAACGTTGCTGTACTGAAGAACATGGTATGTCCAAAACCGTTACTTTTCAGTGTACTTTGGAGAAAAAAATACCTGTGTTCCAATGGATCCAATATAGTTAGTCACAAGCATTTACAGTATAAGTTCATTGGCTAAATATAGGTAAAAATATCAGATCTACAAGCTTAAAACACGTCCCATCGTGAGGTGTTGTGAGCTTGCACATCACCTATTGTCGCAACCTTTGCATAGAGTAGGGTGTTAATGTACAGAAGAAAAAATTATAAGCTTTCAAATTTCATCCATTGCAATCTGAAAATAAATTTGAATAAAAGATCTGTTATTGCACACGTCAGCTGGTTTAATGACAAATAAGTATTTTCTGATCCTAAAACTGTTATACAGAATGGATTCTTCAACATTTAAACTTGTGTAATATTAAACAAGATGAAAACCCCATAAGAAAACCCAACCTATTTTGTTGATTTGCATGATTTCACGTTTGCCTTACTTACAGAACATTTTATCCGACGACAGTTATTCATAGAGAGTATTTATGATAAGACTATTTTATTACACACAGTTGTCAGTTCACAAGGACATGCCTGCCAGGCTCCAGAAGGGAAGTGTGACTTTATATGTGACTGTGAAGACTGCAGTGATGAAGACATGTGTGGTAAGACTCTTAAAGCTTCATCATTGTGGGATGTTTTTGATCACCTCAAGGCCACCATGATCTGTACGGTTTCATTGACATAACTGTACTGAAGAATATGTGCAGGCTACTGTATGTTGTTTTTCTTATTCATGTTGTAAAAAGCTTGATTCATACTTTGTTGTATGAAAGTTTGCGAGAGGGACCCGTTTTGAAAAAAGCCACAAATCATGACTCAGATCTACCCAAATTTGAATCACATAAACAACGCAATCAGAGCCCAAAGTGATTTCACTTCCACCCATAGGGGGCACAACAAATGCTACAAATGTCACTGTTTGTTGCAGAAACGTGACTAGTGACTAGCCTTTGCACGAATTGTAATTATAAACTTAGTATTTCTTGAAAGGGCTTAGTCATTCATGTCAACAGAGCCCCCAAAATCCTGATAACCGAAGGAATAGCCTAAACATTCACTTTGCAGATGTCACAAGAAATAAACCATCATAATAACCTTTTTAAGTGCATGTTTATTCCACCAGTTTATATATAATACAAAAAGCAAGTGCAAAACAGCATTGGCTCTTCTAAAATCCTGTTGAGATGCCAGTGTGTTAATATGGTGTTCTGTGTAGCCTATATATGCACATGCACTGTAGATCCTGTTGTAAAATGTTATTGTGGTGTTGACTGCAAGTTAGTGTACCGGTCGGGGGGTCTTTTACAAGACTGTGCTCAGGGCCCAATTGTCTCCTAATTCACCTGTGTAATATTGTACACATTCAAAGTGTTATCAGGCTAATGGAGAATATGAAAATGGGATATTTTGAATAAATTAAAACATTAAGCATATAAATGAATTCATACAATTTCCAAAGACAGCGAGTTACTTTATAGCACATTATTTTAATTTCAAACAAGCTACTATTGCTGGTGCTACAGTACCATAACAATAGTTGTGCTACTATTTGTATTTCTGCCATATCGCATCTTTTTTATTGCTCCACTCCCAAACCTCAGGCTATAGAGCAAGGGGCTTCATGTGTGATTTTGAGTCACCCGGGAACTGTGGCTGGACTGTCCCATCTACGGATCCCACATATCAATGGCAGAAGTATAGTCGAGGAAATCCCTCTCCCTGTGACGCAAACATTGGACCTTCTTCTGACTTCACCACTGGGACAAGCTCAGGTATAGTACTGTTTACACGATGGACAATAATACACAATCCCTTAATCATTATCCCATAGTAATACCATACTGTACATCTAAACCCCTTTTTTTGTCTTGAACTGCAAATTACAAATGGCTGGTACAGACAGATAACTTCAAAATATATTTCCTTTTTGTTTATTTGGGATTTAGCTCCTTATCTCCATATACTGTATCCATATCTCTTTACAATGAGTGAAAAAGTACATTGCATTTAAATTCCAGGGCCAAGACCTTTAGAAGCAATCAATTGCAAGGAGAGCCAGGTTCAGTGCTTAAAAAACAATAGCTACTACAGATAAATAGTGGAATTACAGTTCGGTGTTGCTGAATAGGTAGAATGCTATGTTGACATATCTCATGCTACTGTACCAAGCATTAGGGGTTCATTTTCAATAAGGTGTGCATGAATTGATACTGTATGGCATACGGTATTTATATGGTGGTTCTCAAACGTTTTCATGTCAAGGAGCCCTAAATTGATATGTATTTGGCCGTAGACCACCATTTGAAAATGTTGTGTGTCAGCCAGGGATGCCCATAAGCTATTTTATTGTGTTAAAAATGTTCAAATGTATTCCAAACATTTTCACAAATTTCCAAGATTTTGCAAACATAGATCTGCAAGCTCACAATTTGCAGAACGCCACACATTGTGAGCTTGTAGATTGACTATTTTTGACTAGCTGAAGCATAAAATAGGGTTAAACTGGTTAAAGGGATGCTGTATCAACTTATTTTGCTGGAACCCCCTCAAGGACCCCTGGGGGTCCCTGGACCCCACTTTAAGAGCCACTGAACCATATATAATATGTACAACAACACGTTTAACAGGCTTTTATATGGGAGTGAATGCGCTGAAGTCAGATGCTCCGAAGTCTACAGTCTTAATGTCACCAGAAATGCGGGACTCTGCACCAACATGCCGCCTTCGCCTGAAATACTTCCTCTGGGATTCAGGTACTACTGTCTATACTGTTCAACATAAACTAGTACAGTTGTTCTCAACCTTTCTTTCCCCCTACAATGTATATGTGTGTGTAAGAAGGCATAACACACACTATTTTATTTATTGTATTACTATCTAACATGAATGATCTTAAAACCACTTGTATATTCAATTAAAAGAGCCAATCAGCATTGTTTATTCATTTCCCCACACTACGCCGATTACTTCAAAGGCATTCTTCAATTTGGTCTTCAATAGGTTATTATTTAAACTTATGTTTTTACATTTAGCAAAGGCACAATATGCATTATATTTTTTAAACATTTCGCCTGGACAATCTGTATTTATGCCATGGAACACTAGTGGTCCGTGAACTAGGATTCGGAACGGCCAGCTTGAGGAGATCAGGCCAGCAGAATTACTGTCATAATTGTCATAAAGTTGGACTATTGAAATATTTTCCTTTATGTCACCATGTTTGTGTGTTTTTACACATCGCAACGTTTAACTTGCGGTGAGAAATCCTGGGGCCACCTGACAAAGTGTTTCTCTCTGCCTAGGTATCAAAGGTCTGGGTTCCACACCGCTGTGGGCATCCGTTGTGCGCCCAGGCTCCCTCGAGACTATAGCATGGCGTCCAGAGAGCACTAGCGTGCGTGGCTGGAGGGAGGCCACCGTTTTCCTTGGCCGCATTGCCTCGACCTTCCACATCCGCCTCTATTCCCAACGCTCAGAAGGGAATAAAGCTGATGTCGCTGTTGACCACATGGAGTTCTTGGATTGTGCCCTGCCCAGTAAGTAGTCCCGCCCTAAGCAGGTGTCAATGCGGGTGGAGCGTACTGTTGTCTTGATTTTCATGAAACTTGGCGGGAATGATAGGCTGTCCCTCGGAGAAGATTGGGTTGAAAAGTTCAAAGGTCAAGGTTAAAATGACATAATCTTTCATCTTTGACCATCCCAGATGACCTATAGTTTACGGTTCTCCAAAGATAAAACATATATATATTTCATTTGCACAGACGGTTCCTGGTTTGTGCTGGCAGTCACAGCCAGGGACTACTTTATTATAGAAATTATTCTTGTAGTGAAATTGTATTCAAATGTGTTTTAATTGGGATATGTCTATGATTTTCATGTTGCTACCATATTGTGGTAACCATTTTAGAAAAGCAATAAGCCACACCGACTAAGGGGGTCGGAGGCACTCCTCTCCGCGTGGTGCCTCACCACGCCTCTTAGCCGAAAAATCTACGGCAAACCACGGCCTCTTGTGGCTTATTGCTTTCCCTCACGGGTCCATTTGGTTACATTGCAATTGACAATTTAGGCATTTAGCAGGTGCTCTTATCCAGAGAATCTTACATTTGTATACTCTATGAGCTAAATTAACTCAGTATTTTACAGTGTGTGCAGTGTACAGTATGCACTCTATTGAGTGTATTCATCTAGTTTTTAAAACAAATCCCATTCTTCCTCATCATTATTCACCATTCCTTCCCCATGTTGTCTATTGGTCATAATAATGTATGTTGGTCTCTGCCTCTCCCTGTCATCAGTACCACCTCCAGGACAGGAGTGTGCAAACGGGACGTGGGAATGTAAGCGTGAGGGCTGCATCCCCGAGCGTCTGGTCTGTGATGGCAGTGATGACTGTGGTGACTGGAGCGATGAGCAGACATGTGGTAAGATGTCAGGAGATGTTTTGTACGCTCAAAGGAGCCATTCGACCATTTTCAACATATCGTCATATAATTGGTCCTCACTAATTACTACAAAGAAACGGCACATAACAGAAAGAGTAGGGTCGGATCTAGGGTCCTAGGGTGCCAGTCTCAGCTGTGCTCAAAGGCCAGAGAAAAGAAAAGAAAAGATAAGAAATATGTTTTCAGCAGTGATTTAAAAGTGTCCATCGACTGAGCAGCTTTAACGTGAATGGGCAGGCTATTCCAGAGCCCCAGGCCGGCCGCAGCAAAAGCTCGGTCACCTCTGTTTTTTACATACAGTACATTACAAGACATACGATGAATAATGGTTCATAGATGCGTAGTGAAACACTAGAGCTAATGTTACTCAATAACGCTCACTAACAGAACAATGGCAGTTGCCAAGTGCAATAGATTTCCAGGAATATCTTTCTTTATGGCACTGTTGTAGGATTCACAGCACATGCTGATAAACATGGGAGTGCCACGGAGTATGCCAGTGTGCCAGTAATTACCCTACACTTAGGGTAATCACTGGCACACTGGCATCGTAAGTGTGAGAGAGAGGATTTTTCTTTTTAAATAAAATGTTGTTAAAAATGTGCTCAATTAAGTTATGTCTTCTCTTATCTGTATGGAAATTACCTCCTACACGTAATCCAGCCATCTATTCACGTAGTCTATTTAGTTTTATGTACACCTCGGAGCCTGTAGCCTATGTCACACACAGCAGTTTGCAATGGTTGCGCAATCACACAGTTCTGGCTCAGAGGAAAATGGCAAAAAAGGCAAAGAAAGCTCAAAGAGATGTTCTGGCATTCCAGCGCTCATGGACAGACAAATATGGTTTTGTTTATGTCTTGAAAATGATGTTTTTTTCCAAACATCCAGTGTTTTAAGCACCACGTTGAGACTAAACATGAGGGGTCTTTGAAAGATCAAGCAGACAAGCCAGAGGCAATCAAACTCTGAACTCTTACTGATTAATAAGATGGGGTGGGAGTCTGGGAGACAGGTGGGGTTATTGCTCTGATTCAAATGATTATTACAATGTCCTGAAGAAAATGTTTCTTAAAAATGGTGTTACAGCATAAGTTTTATTTTGATGTGGTGACATAATTAAACTTAATGTTGATATGGTACGCTAACTATCAAGAAAATAAAAAAAAGGTTGCCAATCCCTGCTTTTCATACTGTATTATTCAAAGTTGTTTTGAAATTATGCTTTCTTGTGTGTTTAGGAGACTATTGGCGCTGTGACTTTGAGAAAGGCTTGTGCGATTGGGACACAAGGTCTTTTTCGAGTCTAAAATGGCAGCTGACCAGTCAGGAAAAGCTCTCTACCACCGATCCTCTGAAAGGACCAGGAAGGGACCATTCCGAAAACAGTGCTAAAGGTCGGTGTCGATTCAGAAATGAGCAATATCACCATCATACAGTGATTCTCAACCTTTTTAATTTCAAAGACTTGTTTGATATGCATAAGGCCATGGACCCCAATTTGATACAATTTGTTATCTCTGGGTCCTAAACTACACTTTACTTTAACCACTTAAAGCCCATACCTTGTAGTCCCTCAGGGCTCTATACTATACTTTTCTGTTTTCACTCTACATTAAATGTCTTCGCTGAAAATAGCCGATCTGCTATTTTCTGCGAAACGTTTTCCCCACAACACGGATACTGGGGTTTAAGTTGTTAAAATCCTCAGTGTTCATTTAACAATTGGAATTGTACAATTGGAATTACAGACCCATAAGGATCTATTTAGATCCCTGGTGGCCCCCAAACCCGATGTTGAGAAACGGTGCCTTTTAATCTACATTTAGCATTTGTTATTACACATTTATCACTTTTTATTAAACAATGTTGTTGAGTACTCGATTACGATTGGTTGATCAAGGCATTCTGGCAAGTCTGTTCTGTTGTTTGCCTCTGTCCACCCTGCTATGGCAACAGAAGATCGTAAGCTCATGATTTATTTTTTAATAAATCATTCACATTGTCATTGATTTAATTTGTAACTAGCCATGTAATAAAAGCATGATGATGTGCTGTCAGGCGGATATTATTTTCATTTAAAATATGAGCAAAGTTTTATGTGTCAACAACAGCGATATTGTGTATCTTAATTTGTATGCATTTCATTATTCTTATCGTACTGTACATTTTGTTCCACCACAGGTCACTTCCTTTATGTCACTGTGCCTGATGGCGGTCTGGAGGGGTTTGATTGGGCATCTTTTCAGAGTCCTCTCCTTGAGCCTACCAATAGCACACACCCCTGCAAGGTAACCCCACCCCCACACCAGTGGCGTAGCCAGAACGCTAGTATAGGCTGGGCCTGAGCTGGAGCAGGCGCATGCAAAAAATGTGTGCAAAAAAATTGCGGTTATTGCGCGGATATTGGGCGTTTTTTTGTTACTTTATTTTGGGGTTAGGGTTATGTTATTTATTTCTAATTTTTGCCTGATTTTACCAATTTGTTTTTATCCAAAAATGTATTATTAAAAAAAGAAATATAAAAGAAATATATATATATATATATATATATATATATATATATATATATATATATATACTAGAAGTTCGGGCCGCTATGCGGCCCGAACGTCTAGCGTGACGCGTCGTTCACTTTGCAGTGCCACCTTACAGGCACCTAAAGAGGTGACGTGCATCACCTCTGCAAGGACCCAAACCCACTATGGAAGCCGTCGAACTGGTGCGATCTGACGGCATCCTAGAATTTATAGGTAGGATGTGATGTCATATTTATAGGTAGGATGTGATGTCATGCTGTCGTGAGATTACGTCACACTGGCGTTGTGTCCATATTCGGGACGACCGTCTCATCGTGATGTCAGATTACGTCACACTGGCGTGATGTCAGATTACGTCACACTGGCTACATACGTACATACTGACAACCGACATGGCGCAGGATTCAAATTGTATATATAGATATATATATATATATATATATTTATTTATTTTTGCAAAATCGATTGGGTGGGCCAGCTCTCTATGTAGGTGGGCCACGGCCCACCCATGGCTGCGCCCCTGCCCCACACACCTGCCCTTTGTCTTTTCATTTCTTAATACATCTGCTTAACACATATTATGTGTCCGCTCCTGAGACGCACCGGATCAGCCTGATTTTGGCTTGAGGCGAGGTGGAATATCCCTTTAATCCACAGTACTATAGTGCTTTGTAATAGCACACACACATAGTACAGTGATGTAAGCAACACAGCTGCAGCAAATCAAATTAATAATGAGTGTGTTGCTTACTAGTCTGCCATGTTTTTATCTGCTGTAATTTTTCACCTGAAGTGGAAAACAAACTACAAAATCAGCCTAGGGTGCTTTTCTTTTTTTATATACATTTTTTTAAATAGCTATCAACGATTTGACACGATTTTTTTTTAAATTGATCGTTAATAATCAACTAAATTGATTAGTCTGATAAACTACTTAAGGTGTAATATTAACTGTTGCACCCCTACACTCATCTCATCTCTTCATGGCCTGAGAGAAAGCCCTTCTGATTAAAGAGTGTGATACTCTACTAAACCCAGGTTTTAACAATTGAATCATGAGACGTGTTTTACATATATAAGCGTACATGTCAGATACATTGATCCCATTCGTAACATGAACCAAGTGTTGAACATTTTGTCCTCCTGTAGATGGTGATGTACACCCATCAGTTTGGCCCAAGGTCTGGGGGTCTAACTGTACTTGTGGCAGATACTAAGATCTACCCTGTATGGGAGAGGGGTGGTGCTTTGGGGGACCTTTGGGTGAAGGCAGAAGTGGAGATTGCCTCTGACTTCCATTTTCATGTGAGTGATTGATCAATGTCTAATTTTGTAAGATATATCATAAGGATGTAAATAAATAAATAAATACTAATATGTTACTGTTTAGTGTACACAAAGATCAGTGGTTCTCAAAATGTTCATGTCAAGGACCCGCAAATTGATGCGTTTTAGGCTGCACAATTTGAAAAGATGTTGTGCAAGGGACTCCCATAAGATATATATATATATATATATTATGTTTTTGTTAGAATAACTGTAGATTTAGTACAGAATTCTACAACTATCTATACTATAGATCTAGTACAGATCACATTATAGAGAGTGAAACCTAAGATCTGGATAGTCATTCTTATACATTCTCTCATTGGGTTAATAGCTTCTAGCTGGTGAAATGATAGTGAAATTCACCTCACTTTGACAGTACAATGAGTACTAGATACACTTGGAATGTGAAACTAGACTAGTCTTAATGTGTTTGAAAGGAACTTAGCATTTTTTAAATAGCTGTACAGTCTTAAGTTTCTTGCCTGTAAGATGACCTTTGTAATAGCACATATGAAGTGGCATTAAGTTCATTCGCACTGTATCCACCCTTCTTCTCTGTCAATTATTTCCTTATAGATTATATTCATGGCAGCAATGAGGGATTTTGCATATGGAGGGATTGCAATTGACAGCATTATGATGTCTCCTGAATGCCGCGTGGCAATAAACGGTATCAGCCTTTCGATCATCTACACTCACAAGAAAATGCAAGCATTCTGTTCAAACAGACATCTGAAACAGTTATCCATTTATAACTCAGAGAGTGTACAAATGAAACCAAATGTGGTTTCATTTGTAAACTCTCAGAGTTAAAGGTAGGGTAAGTGATTTACTTTGGTTAAAATAAGTGTTAACTAGCTCTATATTGTGATAGTACTCATTACTATAGAGTGTTTGTTCAGTAAAAGGAGTCTCCCAGGTCTCTCCAGCTCTTTATTAAACAGAAAATGCATTTTCAATGCACTCTCCTGATTGGCTTAGATTTTGTCATCTACCTGAAAATGTACTATATTCTGTTTAAAGAGCTGGAGAGACCGCTGTGACCCAACAAATGCTCTAGCAATGATTACCATCAGCATATAGTACTTTAAACTTTTTAACAAAAGAAAAAAAAATACCAAGAAATATCACTTACCCTACCTTTAAATGAACACTGAGTATTTTACATTAAGATGATCTCTGTCTTGATGGCGGCCGTAGCTGACTGGGCCGAGAGGCCGTCTGGGAATCGGAAACCCCCATGCGCTCATCTGAGCCATCCGAGCAGCCATCTGCTGGGTGAATGCAGAAAAGTAATTTCTCCCCGTGCGGGGACCGGTAAATACTCTCGTCTTCTTTTACAGGTAGTCAGTCTAATGCAACCTTCCCGAAGCCCCCCGGACATCCCTGCACTGATAAGCCGGACCTGATGTGTAATTTCAACCCTGACTGTCAGAATGCAGAGGATGAAGCCAACTGCGGTCAGTTCATAAGCTGATTGAAAAATCAGTTAAGCACTGCATGTCCATTTCAAAGTCATACTGTGTAACTTTTTCAATTAAACAAAAGTAAATTTGTAATATAATCTTTCACTGGTATATTTGGCTCCATCTGTACACTCTCAGAGTTACAAATTCTGACAGAGTTATGTGTTATTTAGAATATAGATAGAAATATGGCATTAGACGATTTGTATGTTTTCTTGTTCATGTAGTTTTTGTGTTTGAAAATATATGTTTCAAACCATTTCCAATTATTTTTTGTCTTTTTGTCTTTGTTGTCAAAGTTACAAAGTTAGTGTTGTGATTCTTTTTTCCCGTGTGATTTGTGGAATGACATTGGTCTGCTTCTCAGGTGATTTCTCCACTGCTGGGGGCAGCACTGGTTGGACTGATGCAAGTGTAGGAGGTCAACAATGGGTGCTGCATGAGAAGTACAATGAGACTGACAACGGTACAATAGTTTCTCACGCTCCTCGCGTGCGTGCGTGTGTGTGTGTGTGTGTGTGTGTGTGTGTGTGTGTGTGTGTGTGTGTGTGTGTGCGCGTGTTTTAGTTTATCAGTACTTCTATCTCACTCACTCTCTCTCTCGGTCTCTCACACTCCTCATTTGTGTGTGCATGCACGTGTGTGTTAACAACTTAATTGTTTTTTATTATAGATAGGAGATACCTGTGATTCTTAAACTTTATCAGTACTTTTCTCCCCCCCCCCCCCCCCTCTCTCTCTCTCTCTCTCAGATGAGTACCTGCATGTAATCGGTGCCCCAGGCCAGCAGTTAACAGAGGCCCAGATGCTGACTCCCCTCCTGGGACCCTCTGGTCCAGCATGTACCGTCAGTTTCTCCTATGCTCTGACTGGAAATCCAATTCACATCGGTACACAATACTTACCATAGCTACTTCCATAGTCTCACCTACAGTATTCATACATATACTAGGGCTGAAACTATCGATTATTTTCATATCAATTATTCTATCTATTACTTTTTTATTTCAAAAATGTTTAAGGTTTTTGAAACTTTTTGCCTGTTATTGATAACTTTATAAAATTATTGATTATCGATATTTTTTAAATAATCGATTACCGGTAAATCAATTAGTTTGAGAAACGGCTGCATCCTAATCCGTACGTATTTATATTCTTGGTTTATTGGTTACATAATCCTTGTACTTGTGGTCCTGTAGGTGAGGTGTCCCTCAGGGTGATTGACAGTGTGCTGGGCATCCAGCCTAAGCTTTGGGAGTACAGTGGAAAGACGGGTCAAGATCCAGAATCATGGATGAAGGCTGAGGTCCCCTTAGGAGCCAGGAAATATCGTTTTCAGGTACACTATATTTGGGCCTTGGTTTGCATATCAGTTATTTTCTTTGAGGGTCATGGCATAAGTATTTAGGCTTAACACTGTAATTAGTTTATTGAGTTTGTGTGTCTCTTATGCCATGTTCAGACCGGCAACCCAAGTCAGATTTTTGTCCTATTCACATTGCAGTTGGTTTCATCAGTTCTTAACAGCCAAAAAAGACATATAGAAACTGTTTTTTTGCCAATCTAATTAGAACATTCCTATTTCCCATGCAGATGGGTGAAAGTTGTCCGAATACACAAATCCGACCTGATCACTTGCAAAGAACAGTGTGGCCAGTCGGTCCTAAAGATCAGATTCGAGAAACAAATCATACTTTATTTACCTGCAGCCTGAACAAAGCTTTAATAATGAATCGATCCGTGTTGTGCTTTGTTATCTTTCCCTTCCCTATAGTTGGCGTTTGAAGCTCGTGCTAAAAAGCTGTGCCACTGCGCTCAGCTCAAAGTGAGTGACGTGCGCTACCTTAACTGCCACGCCGACTATCTGCCACATTCTCCAACAGGTACAGTAGCCTGAAATGTGATTTTACATACATACAGGTATGAGTGATTTTGCATAACCGCTCTTGAAATAAGTGGTGGTTGTGCGTATTTAGCATACTTCAAAGGTACCTTACACACCAGGAGAGCGTGATATTAATTTGGTGATGCCTTATTTGTACACATTATTGTTTTTTTTTGCTTTTATTGCCATTTAATATTTAGTATATTTATTTGATATATTGAATATTTCATATTCAATGACAGGCAATTTACATCACATTGAAAAGATGCTATAAATTATTTTTTTATATATTTTTTACTTCAAATAATAATAATCAAATAAAAAAACTGTACATTAAAAAGAATCCAAAATAAATAAAAAATAAATAACAAGGAAAGAATCAAACAGAAACAACAAAACTAGCGTAAGCATTTACCTTGAGACTGGGCATCCTTTGACCCCATCAATAGTTGGTCGGTTGCTGGATAAAGAGGCAGAAATCAGAGAGAGATAATATATTCACACACTAAGTTATAGCTCCCAAACAAATGTATTTCATATAATGTATTGTGTTGTTTCTTTTGCTTTGAACTTGTGACCTTTGTACTGTCCATATCTGCTGTGCTTTGTATTGAAAATCAATAAAAGAAAATATTTTAGCGTTTATTTAAATCAGAGAGTGTACAAATAGAACCAAATGGACCCGAATTTACAGATTCATTCTCTTAAATAAACACTGAGGGTTTTCACTCAGTTCAGCTCTTATTCGGATTCTCTTTTGGACAGACCTGGCATGCAACTTTGAAGATGGCCTTTGTAGCTGGTACCAGGATAAGACTGATAACTTTGACTGGACTGTTCTTCCCGGGATGGATCACACCATTGGAGTCGGTACGATGGGCGTCTGTCTGTCTGTCTGTCTGTCTGTCTGTCTGTCTGTCTGTCTGTCTTTCTTTCTACCTACTACCAACCAACCATTCCTAACGTGTCAAAAGGCGCTGAACCCTCATGCCCTTCCCTCTCGTTTCAACATCCAGGTAAAAGTCTAGTTGTAGACGTCTGGGATCCAGAACTGCGCGGTGCCATCGGCCGCCTATTGTCGTTTCCACAAGCGGCAAGCTCTACTGATCGCTGTCTCACATTCTATTACAAACTCTATGGGCCGCAGACAGGTGAGCCGGAGGAAAAAAACCGTGCAGTATTTTTTCAACTTCATAAGATTGTTGGCATCCCTATTTGGGGCATGTCATTATTGTCAAAATGTTTCAAAATGTTTCAAAATGTTTCAAACATTAAATTCAATTTTCATTTAAAATAGAGTGATGCGATGCTGCACGTTGTGAGTTTGTAGATCAGCATTTTTTTTTGCAGAATAGCAATTGCCTATATGACATTCCCAGAATAGGGATGCTAGGGTTTATGTGAATCTTTTCAATTATCGCTTAATTAAAGTAAAAGCAAACTAAAAAGGTCAGACTGTCCTTACTTATGACTATTTTCTCACCTTCACACACCCTTTCTCCCTATTGCTTCCTTCATACTTGACACTGCTGTTCTCCACCTAACCCATCCAGGTATGCTTAATGTCAAATCGGTGGATAGCTTAGGATCTGAAGATCTGCTCTGGACGCGAACTGGTGCCCATGGAAATGTATGGCATGAGGGCCACTGCACAGTACCCAACCAGCACTCTACGTTCCAGGTACAGTATAGATTCAAAATACTTTTTTTTCGACTATGAAGGGTAACCCAGAACCTAACATAACCTTGCTGAAACTTTCCAGAACCTGTGAAGTTCTGTTCTGATTTTTATTTATAGAACTACTACCCCTATGTCATAAAAGAAAACCTCATAAATTGAAGCATAAATAGTGATCTACAAGCTCACAACGTGACGCGTTGTGAACTTGTAGATGGCGTGTAGGTGGCTATTTTAACTATTTTTGAACAATTTTGAAATTGTAAGTTCTGGTTTCCTAGAACTCAGGCTTAGTACTACCTCCTGAGCAGGGCCTAAATTAGTTCCTGAGAATCTCTGAAACCGAGCCGTAGTGTGTGGAAATAAATCCAGAACTTGATATATTAACACAACGCGGCAAAGTTTGCTTAGTTCTTTTTGAGGAGAAGAGTACTAACAAGGGCAATGCCAGGCTAAAGATTATCTTATTGACCAAAACATGTTAATATCATATGCCTTTGTTTGCTACAAACTTCTTTTCTTTTGAAACCAAGATAAACCCTGCTCATGGCGGAAGTAACGTCCTGTATCCAGTATTAGTACTTTTGTTAAACCCCCCTCAACAAAACCCCTGTGATCGTTCTAAACAAGGCCTTGTACGTCAGCGCCACCTTGTGCTCATCTGTCAACCTCAATAGCACACAGAAATGTGAGATTTGCTGATTCCAACAGTTTAAACTTTAGATTTTTGGTGAGCTGAGCACAGACGTCTGCCATGGGTAATTACTAACCTATGAGCTCTTCTTGCGACTCGCTTCAACCACTGAAGCCTTTACTTAGTTTTATGACGAATTAGGAAAATAGCTGATCTCCAAGCTCACACCGTCTTGAATCCCAACACGTTGTGAGCTTGTAGATGTATGTTTGCTATTTTGTAAATGTTTTAAAATAAACGTGAACATAAAAAAAGAGGAATTCAAGAAAAGTCTTGAAAAACATTTGCCCAAAATAGGGACATCAGGGTTAATGTAGTTCACATTGTTACTCACACTCTTTCCTGTAAACTCTGAACAGCTGGTGTTCGAGGCTGTTCGCTTTGGCTTTGATGGACGGGTGGCCATCGACGATGTGGCTCTCCTGGACCGTCCCTGCTCGGTGGCCAGGATGTGTTCCTTCGAAGGCCAGCATTGTGGCTACCAAAGCTCTGGTACCATCCGCTGGCTCCACAGAAACGGACAAACCTCAACCAATGGACCTGGAAAAGACCACACTCTGGAGACTCCAAAGGGTGAGACAGAAGTTATGTAAGGCAGTGGATCTCAGAAAGTTTTCAATTCAAGGACCCCCAGTTTGGTACAAAAAGTTAGGACGTTTGTGTTTGTCAGATTGAGTTCTGCTGAGTGTGTGGGTTGTGCCCATGTAAAAATGTTCCAAATCTTCTCTGCAAATTCCAAGCAGAATAAGCTTCTGCTTTTGACTCTCGTTACAAGGTGTTGCAAATGAGCTGGTTATTACGCAACAACATGTACCAGACTTCTTCCTGCAGATTGATATGATCCAGTTACTAATACTGTGCTTATATTCGACTTGTAGGCTTCTACATGATGGCAGAAACCGACAAGAGTGTCCTCGCGCCAGGAAGTACAACTACTCTGTCCTCCCCTGTACGCCGTGGGTCTGTGATGACAGAGTGTGTCCATTTCTGGTACCACAATGGTGGTGGAGACTATCCTGGTAAGACAGTAGGGCCGCAGCTATGTACTGTATTATTTTCATAGGGATTATTCTATCGATTGCTTTAGTTTTTCGAATAAACGAGAAGCACGTATTTTAAAAAAAATGTCTTTAAATCGATTAACCTGTGCTATTTTACTCTCAGTCGCACATCGGTGTTGTACAAAAATAGATAAAATAGCGGATCTACAAGTTCACAAGGCTATTTTCACTATTTTTGAATTTTTGGGTTAACGTTTGCCTATGAGGATATACCTAAATTAGGGATTGATTATTAATCAATAATGAACTAATTGATTACTGATTTATTTTTATAAACACAAAAATAGATTATTTGATATCTTTTTTTCTAATCAATTAAATTGATTTGTTTGATTAACTGTTGCACCCTTAGCCTATGTGTTCGTAATCGACGCAAAAGTTTGAAAAAATCGTGACATTGTTTTGAATTCATATCGCCCAGCCCTAGTTTCCTATGCATTTCTATGTGTGTTGCCAGGTTCTCTCGCTGTGTACATGAAGCCGGTGGAGGGAGAGAGAGTCCTGGTCTTCTCTGATAACCTGGACCAGGGAGATGAGTGGCGCCATGCCAGCGGCAACATCACTAGTACCCTTGTGGACTGGCAGGTACAGACATCACATTAATTCATTCATGGATTCAGTTCATTTGCACTTCAGTTGTCTAAAAGAATGATCATAGAAAGTACCATTCATTTGCCAATAGATAGACAATGTATTCATTATTATTTCATTTCATTTCAATTATTTATTTTTGAATAAATTATGGATGTTGAAGATTATCTACTTCCTGAAGTTGTTTTAAAAAAAATGCGAGTGGTTGTCACACACTGAAAATAGCCAATCTACAAGCTCACAACTTGTTACAGTGTGACGCGTTGTGAGCTTGTAGATCTACTATTTTCGGCGTGATACTAAGACTGAATCAGGCGTAAGTATCAGATGTGCTGATTTGTTTTCGGATAAGTTAACTCAATTATTGTAAAGAATTTAAATATAAATTATTATGATAAATCTTGATTTATCTATTTAGTGTTCTACTTTTTTGCTGTAGCTGGAATTCGAGGTGGCTGGAGCAGGGGGTACCAACACTCACATTGCAATTGATGACGTCATTCTCTCAGGTCACCCATGTCAAGATCAAGGTTTGTACAATGGCCTCTTATTTGCTTAATCAATTCCAGTGGTTCTCAACCTTTTTCTGGATCAGGGCCCACTTGAAAATATCAAACGCTTTCGCAACATTAGGCCACGGACCCCTAGACTGGAAACCAGACGAATCTGCCACAGCAAACAAAAAATAGCCCATGGCAGATTGGTCTGGCATTCCTCGGTTTAAATTACATTTCGCTCACCCCAGAGTTGTCCTTTGATAACCAATGTGTTATCCTATGTGTCAGGTTCCAAATGTAACCTGGAGCGAGGTCTGTGTGGCTGGAGCAACACTCAGAGTCACCATCAGGACAAACTGGACTGGGAGCTGACCAGCCAAGAAGCAGAGACACACTACCTCACCCCTGCTCATGACCACACTCTGGGGACAGAGAGAGGTAACATTGTGCATGTGTGTGCGTGTGCGCGCGCGCATATAGTTTGCAACCAAGATTATGCAAGGTGTAAAAGAAGACTCATCTGTTTTCATTTCCCATGCAGGTCACTTCCTGTTCATTCCCGGCAGCAGTCGAACCCCTAGCACCGACAACGCATTGCTGCTGAGTGCACACCTCCCTCCAACCAAGGGCACCTGCCTCAGATTCTGGGCTCACAAGCCATCGTCTTGTAAGTATCCTACGCCAGTGCTTCTCAACCTTTTTAATTTCAAGGAGCCCCTTTTTCATATGCATTGGGCCACGGACCCCCATTTGATAAACATTTTTATCTCTAGGACCCCAATCTACAATTTCACATCCTCTGTGTTAATTTAAATGAACAAATGAAACCAAATGGACCCGTGGGGGTCCATTTGGTTCAACTCAAATTGTTAAGGTTCATCCTCCCGGGAGCATGGATGCACTCAGCAAGTTTAATGCATTCCACCCACTAAAATTTTAGGTAACTTGCCTAATGGTGGAACTAGAGGAAAGGCTACGGAGTCACCAAAATCAGTTGGATCCACCCTCCGGGAAGCAACAAATACAACAACACAACAATGGCAGGGCAGGGTTATTCGTTTTTTTTAGAGTGTTTAGGACGTGGTGGTGGATGGATGGAAGGACACAATACTAATGTATACTGTCATTTGACACATCTGCGTCTACAGCTGACAGCCAGTTGAAGGTGAAGAAGCGAACTCAAGGGGAACTAGTAGAGCTGCTGGTGATATTTGAGGTGGGAGGAGTGTGGCAACGCTTTGACGTCAACATCGTCTCTAGTCAGGATTACCAGGTGAGACTCAACACTTTAACAAGTGTAATGTATTGTCTGGATATGATAGATGGATGAATGAATGAATTGATCTTATTTACAATAGTGGACACTACCTTTTGAATCCACCAGAAATGTCCCACTTACTTGAAAAGAAAACAAGACTGGAGAATTAAATATATATCGGGCCCCTAGATGCTGTGCTGCTCCTTAAGGACCACAGTGCTTCGAACCAAGATCCTTGCAACTCTCACTAGCAGGGCTTTAAATCTGACTTTTTTCAGTGGGGTCTTGTAATGTATTCCAGCATGCTTTAATGTTTACAACTTAGATCAGTTATTCCCCAACCCCGGTCCTGTGGACCCTTGGTACAACTGGTTTACCATCCTACCAGGATGTTGCATTGCGAAAACCAACAGTACTAGTAGTCCCAAGAAAACCAGCAGTATTGGCGATCCCAGGAACCAAAGTCGGGAACCACTGTTCTAGATATACAGCGTCCTCACAAACCTCACTGTGTAGTTTAAGTGTTGATTATATCCTATGATCCTATATGTTATCAGATTTTGCTTGAAGGAATCAAAGGCTCTGCCGGAGTTCTGGCTTTGGATGATATTGAATACACCATAGGTGTCGACTGTGCTGGAAACATAGCTGATCCATCCATCCTGCCACGTAAGACAACAAAATACAAATTCCCCACCAGGCAATAATACAGTATCCTCCTAACTTCTCTATGCATACAGTGGCTGTAAAGAATAGTTCAACCCTATTCAAAATGTGTCTATGCACGTATGCAGAGGATAGAAAATCCTGATTATAGATAACATTTAAAATATGCACCCCCTTTGTTAAATTTGGGTTAATCTGCCACCATCTGTTACTCAGATTATCTTTACATTGTCTACATTGTCTGAAAGTGCGTGCTTTTTTATAGCCACTGTATGCCTGACTTTTCCATCTGTCTATCAACCTATTTATCTAAGTTACTTCTTTTGTATATTTCAACCCTACAGTATATGAAACATTAGTTTAAATACATCTAGCTCTCTTCATTGCCTATTGTTATATCTACTTCGGACAATATCTAACACCCAATCTCCCTTTAGCCAAGCCACCCACAGACGATAAAGGAGGTATCGCAGCATCGGTCATTGTTGTTTTGTTGCTGGTGGGCACACTGTGTGGGTTACTGTACTACTACCTGCGAACACGTGAGAGAGCCAGAATGGATTCTATCCCACCGGCGTCTGTAGATGCTGCTGGTTTCAGCAGTGAAATATATGAGCCTGTTCTCACAGTGAGTATATCTGTCATCCTAACTAAATTAGTACAACGTCGGTGTTAGGTGGGAACCTCGTGTATGTCCAAAACAGTCAGGAAATGGAAAAAATAAACTGTATTTCAATGGATCCAATGTAGATATTATTTAGTCACAAGCTCTTGTCAATACTTTTCATTGGTTATATATTTATGAAACGCACAGACAGAACCCCTTTTACCTTCACTTAAAAACGTTTCACAAATAGCAGATCTACAAGCTCGACTAATTTCGCTACTTTTGTGTGACACATTAGTATGACAAGTAGGGTGTTAATTTGCGGTAAAAACGGAATAAAAAAAACCCAAAGAGTTCAAATATGGAGACACAAGGTTTCTGCCCGACAACAATGACAAGCTAATCTAAGTGAGCTTTGAGCTCTTTGTGAATTCTGTGAAAATCTCCTGTACAAATAGTCCCATTCATACAGTATTATTAGTGCTACTATTATTTGGTGTGTAAATGTCTAAATGTCGTATTTAACTATTCCACTACATTCCAGCAGGACCGCGTGGCTGTGCCACCAGTGCAGAATCATCAGATGATGGCTGGCTTCAACGATGTAACAACCTCTGTAAGGGAATTTAAATATGCACGGTCTATTTTATTGCATAATAATTATATAATTAAAATGTGTATCTCATTATATGGATTGTGAGCGTGAGGACACACACACACACACACACACACACACACACACACACACACACACACACACACACACACACACACACACACACACACACACACACACACAAATCCAATGCCTTATGGATATCCCTGCGGTTCACTGAATGTAGGTTATAAGATACAGCACAGCTGTGGGGATTTTTTTTCCTCACAGCTGATTGGTGTTACTGTGCAGGTTGTTCTCATCTTGATGTAATTCTGCTGTTCTGACAGGAGAGTGAGCCGGTGGTGAGGGAGATGGAGGTGGCCTGAGTCGGGGAAAATGTGTTCCTGCCACCTGTAGGTGGCGCTCAACAAATGAGGCGATATCACAGCAGCAGAACTGCTTGTGTCGTCTTTGCACGCACACACACACACACACACACGCACACACACGCACACGCGCACGCACACGCACACACACACACACACACACGCACACACGCACACACACGGAAAACACCCTGATCCATTGTGAAGGATAAATTAGTGAAGCCGCCATAGATTTGGCTACGGGTTGGAGCTCTCTCTCTCCCTGTGAACATGTCAGTGGTGGACAAGGCTTGTAGATCTGCAATTTTCACTATATTTGAAGGGCTTAAGTGGTTAATTCATAATGTACCTGTTCGATTCCTAGAAATATAGTGGAGTCAAAAGTACAATATCTGTATCAAAGAAAAAAGCAAAAGAGGAGGGCTGCAGAGTTCTTAAAGGAGCATTTCACCCCTGGAAGAAACTGCAATCACTCAATGGTAATAGTATTTGTAGTAGATAACAGTAGCACAATTTAAAATTTGCACCCTATGGCCATAAAAATAATGAAATCTGTGTGTTTGACTAGGTTTTGACTGGACTGCTTATTACTACAATGACCATAATGCTTTTGGTTTACTGCCCCTCCTTGTGGCAGGGGAGATTCTGTGTGGGTGTGATCTCCAACAACGACGTTGAAACAGCATGGTAGTGTTGCCATGTCTGCTTATTATAAGCGGCTTCTTTCTAAAATGTAGTTGATATTTGGGCTTGTTTCCAAATGTTTTGATTGTTGTTTAAACCAGTGGTTCTCAAACATGTTCATGTATTTTTCCACAGTCCCCCATCTGAAATTATAATTTGTGCCAGGGAGCCCCTAACAGATATTTGTCAAAAATATTCCACATTTTGCACTTTTTCCCCCTCAAGATGTTTTTGTAAATAGCAGATCTACAAGCTCACAATGGGCAGCGAAGCGTTGTGAGCTTGTAGATCGGCAATTTTCAAATATATAATATCCCATGTACATGTCTAGGTAAAGTTGGCCTAGTTATCCTCTTTTGGGTTTGTTTTCTTAGACCTGGTTGCTTATTTCTCTCACAATATCTGGCAACACTGACTGAAGAACGTCAACCTAGCACATGTTCATCTAGTTACATATATGTCCAAGGATTCGTTAGTGATGTCATATCACTGTCAAATCCTTGCTATCTTCATGCAGTTCTACTTCCGTGTCGCATAGTAGTGACATCACTGTCGAATCCTTGGTATTTTTATCCTAGCCTTTCGCGACGGTTTGTTTACCAGCTGCCTCTCCACGCTGTCTTTTTTTTTTCACGCTTGAGCTTATGAAACACTACACAGGATTATTATTTCATGTCAACATTCAAGTACAACTATCAGAAGATAACTCAGGTAAAGTAAAGTCTCACTCTGCAACGGGGGGCGCAGCTAATGGGAGTGACTGTGTGGGGACACCCCATTGGGGCGGTCTTTGGAGCTGGTCTGTGTGAGACGCGTCGAGACAACATGTAGTGCGGAAAAGGAATGACATAACATTTCGTGACGTAAATAACGTCACGAGAAGGTAGAAGATTACTAGATATCTCAAAACACAGATCATACACAAAAATAATAATAATTGAGTCCTAAACTTCATTACCATTGGGTCATTTTCTTCCAGGGGTGAAATGTCCCTTTAAAGTCTGTGAAAGATAAATGCAGAGTAGGAAGGTGCTCTTTGGTTAGAAAAAGGGGGAAGCCTTCAAAGTCAGTATCTGTTTTTGAATTGTAGTGGACTGCAATTAATCAAAAAATACAAACGCTCAAGTACAAGTACAGATACTCAAAATGTGTTACTTTACTATAGTACTCAAGTAAATGTACTTCGTTACTGTCCTCCTCTGGAGCAAGTTGGTATAGGTCCACAGGAAGGCTGCTCAGCGCGGCCACTCACTCGCCTAGCAACTCGCTCAGGTGTAGCTACCTCACGAAGCTCAAGCCCGCGCTGACGGCGCACCTGCCTTATTATCAAGTGATTTAAGGACGAGTAAAAAGTATGTATTTGTTGTAGAACCACTCTTTATTTCAATAAATTCAACAGTTATAAGTTATGATAATCAGCTCTTTATTATGTACACGTACAGATAATGTAACATATTAAGAATAGTGTGCTTAATAAGTATACAGAATAATACGTTTGGATATATAGGTAAGATGTGCAAAACATACTTATCATACAGAAATTCAGAAGAACTTTACGTTATTTGAAGTCGGCGTTAAGTATCCAGTGCACGTTTTATGATGAGACCGTGTTGGAAGGTCAGATGGACAAAGCGCTACCATTGTATGGATGGAAATGGTATGAAACTCCTTAAGATCAAGGTCTACAATTTAGCCCATAAAGTGCAGAACTGACTGCCAACAGATGTAAAAGCCACGCAGAAGTTGCCTTCAAGTGAGGCTTGTTGTTTTGGGAGCAATGCTGCTGTGGAGTCATGGTATAGTAGTTGAGAGAGAAGTTAGCCAAACAGTAAAACCATCAGTGAAATGTGACCAAATATTTATATTTGTACGCTCTCAAGTTACAAATGAATAAATTAACACTGAGGACTTTACTGTGTAGTAAGAGAGAGGGGAAAAGGTTAGTGGAACCAAAAGTGTGGACCCAGGAAGTTGATCTCTTGTGATCTTGGACTGGTTAGTAAAAGTCTGAATTGTGTAGAACATGATATGAAGTTATGGATGAATGTTGGATTCAATTTGATTGTAATCCTGTCATTGAGATTTGTATAAACTGAATGAATTAAAGTTCAAAATGCTTAAAGAATGTTGGTGTTCTTTTTTATTGGAAGATCACTCAGGCCTTAATTATCTTAGCTGCTGTGGGCCAGCAATGTTTGGAATTCCTGCAAACTTTAGATGTCAATCTTAGCCAATCAGGATGGAATATGAAAAATCATACAGATCCGTCTTGATCATAATATGATCAAGACATGATCTCTTGTCAAATTATGAGAGATCATGTGCTGATTTGAAAATGTTCAAGTGGCATTTCTTCCTCTGCCTAGTGGGAATGTTATGCAAAATTTCATGGAAATTGCACACTTCGTTCATGATGTGAGGCATTTTGTTCAAAACGGAGCACTCCTGCAAACTTTGTCAGCCAGTCTTAGCCAATCTAGGACATGGTGCAAAACTGACACACCTTCGGCTAACCTCGCGTCACCAGTCTTTCCAACCTTCGGCCTGGCGGAGACAATTAGGCTACTGCGATTGTGAAACGCGGGGCAGCTCTCGCTTCATAGAACAAACTGGGATGCTGAGCTGACCAACCTCCTGGCAACATCCCGTATCTAGGCAACGACAACAATGTGTCCTTGGCGCGCTCATGAACGATACAATAGCCTACAATGCAATTCAATTGGCTACATGCATCCAGTGTATTTACCTATCCGATCGAACTATTGTAGTAGCTATCAACGGGGTGGCTGGCTCACGACACGAGACTGATGACATTATTACCGGAGCTGGCATAGAGTATTATCATCATATGGGTCAGGTGGTGACAGCGCCCGCTGCAGCCGTGTCTGCAGACCTAAACTTGGACTGGGCACCACATCTGTTTCAGAGGGAAGAAGAATTATCTGCACAGTGACAGTTTTGTCACGCACGCGGCGGCAGCACGCCACGGGAACTTCGCAAACGTTAACGGTCAGTGAGTCCGTGCACAGTGACAGTGCACACACACACACCTTGGTAGGTTACTTCCCAGGAGATGATGGACCCTGCAGTGCTCATCTTCCTGCTGTATGTGATGATCGCTCACGAGCTGTTCTGTGGCATCATGCAGTACCGGCGGCAGGCGAACAAGCCCCGCAAACGGCCAGGACCGATGTTGTACTCAAGGTGAGATTATACACATAAAAAGGGTGAAGATGTAGACCTAATATGCTTTTCATATCGGGAAATGAAAGTAGGATGTTGAATTGAAAGATCCCGTTTGATATGCATTGTAAAAAAATATTATAGCCTATATAGGACCCCAATGTAGACATTGTAAAGTCCTCATTGTTAATTTATCTGAGAAAGTGTAAATGGACCCATTAAGGATCCCTTTGGTTCCATATGTAGCCTATACACTAGATAAGGGTCCATTTGGTTCCTAACTATCAATCATTTGATGGAACCCCGAACCCACGTTGAGAACCTTGAGAACCATTAGCTAAATAATGTTGAGCCATATAGCTTTAAAAGCCTCTTATCAAGTTACATAGAAGGCTTTTTATAAAAAATAAAAAAGTTTAATATGAAACACTGTTATACAATATAGTGGGGGTCCCTGCTTCGTCTTTCTCTCATCTAGGGGGCCCTTGGCCTGAAAATGTTTGAAGAGCCCTGCTATAAACGTACATTTTTATCAGCTTTACTGTGAAATTCCTCTTTCCTACACAGTATGCGGGTGCAGGGAGCATGGAGTGTGAGCAGCCAGCCCACCAGGACGGAACGATGGAGAGACACACGAAAAACTTGTCGGATTGTGAGAAAAGCATAATGAAGAGACAAGAGGAACATATGTGGAGGATATACAGTACAGACTCACAACACACATGACCTCTCATCACTTACTGTAGCTGTATGAATGGGACATTGACCTTAAAGTTGCCTTTTGGAGGCTTATTGTTTTTTGTTCTGGTCGGTACATTGTACACCATGTGGAATCTTTAAGCAAAAGAATGTCGTTTTGTGATGCGTTTGTTTATGGTATGATGACTGATCTGCTGTTGATATCATTGTTTCATGAGAGGCATACGTTGGCCTATACTGATGATGTGGGTAATAGGTTATGCCATTGTCAGTGTAGCTCAAATATAGCCTAGTATGTTTGATCAGTATTGAACAGTATGGGAACTCCACTGTAAAATCCTCAGTGTTCAATTTAACTCTGAGAGTGTACAAATGTAACCAAATGGACCCTTACGGATCCACTTGGTTAGATTTGTACACTCTCAGTTACTGAAGGATAAATGACCACTGACGATTGTAAAGATAGGGGGCCTATTTTCTCTGCTTTCTACGGAGGCTCTTGTCCTAGCTTGTAGGGTGTGTGTGTAAAGGATAATTGTGTCAGATCCTGTGTATTGTATAAAAATCCCTATCATTATTGTGACCAATAGAATTATGTGGACACTCATCTTTAATATTAAAAAAAAAAAATCAAAGAAGTTTATATGCACTACTTCCATTGGTTTATAAGCATTTAACCGAAACTCTTATCACTACTTCAGTTAGTGAAGAAGAGTTTAAGTGTCTTGCTCAAAGTCCTTTGGACATTAGAGACATGACTTTTAACACAGTCAAATCCTCAGTGTTCATTTTAAACTGCAACCCATTTAGATAATGTTGCTGTAATGTGGATGATGTTAAAGAGTAACTTACTGGGGTCCAGAAACGTTGATGTTCAACGAGTCAGTAGTTTTCAGAAATGTACAGTGCCAGCCTTTTGGTAATGATGACTGGGTTGAAAACTGAGAGTGTAAAAAGTTAAATTAAAGGTAGGGTACGTGATTTCTTTGGTTAAAATAAGTGTTAAATAGCTCTATTCTGATAGTAGGCTACTCATTGCTATAGAGTGTTTGTTTAGTAAAAGGAGTCTCCTTGTCTCTCCAGCTCTTTATTAAACATAAAATGCATTTCGTTTCAGTTTCAGTTTCATTTCCAATTTTATCCAATCAGGACAGAGAATTCAATCAGGATATAGATTAAACAAGTGAAATTGGAAGTGATGACACTAAGAAAAATTGGAAATGGAACACTATAAAAAATGAAGCTTAAAAATGTGTACTTTCTCCTGATTGGCTGAGATTTTGACACCTACCGGAAAATGTATTTTCTGTTTATTAAAGAGCTGGAGAGATGGGGAGACTCCTGTTACTGAACAAACACTCTATAGCAATGATTACTATCAGAATATAGTGCTTTAACCTTTTAACAAAATACTTTTTGTTTTAACCCAAAAATATCACTTACCCTACCTTTAACTCTCAGGATTTTACTGTCCATTGGATTGGCTCAAATCCGATGATTACTTTCAGTGTACTTTTTATGCACCCCAACAACTGTATACTCCATTATTCAAGTAGTTACGTTTTCTGTTCATCTTCATTTCCACTTGTGATCAGTGAAATGTGTACTAACCAATGATTTAAGTGATGATGGAATGATTGCTTTTGATGAAGCCTTATATAAAACACGCTTATCTGTGTATGAAATGCCTTATTGTTTTGACAATGTTAAAGGGGCTACACCATGAATTAAAAATATATATATTATACATAAATATTGCCCCCTAATACGTTTTAAACAGGTTGTAAGCCTAAAAAACATCCAGATATTTTTTCTCACAATCCGACTGTCTGTCATTCCAAGCTTTTTCAGCTGCAATACCAAAACGTCCTATTGGGCAGGGGGGAGCTACTGAGCAATTCTGTCTGGCCATCGTCAATGCAAAATCAGTGCAAGTGACATCACTTGCACAGCCATTCTGAAATGGCCTGTTCAGACACGCCCATTCAGGAAATCCATGAAATGAGCATGAATGACTGAATGTTAAAAAAAAAAAAATTTTGGGGTACAAGAGACACTGGGGAGCCCAAAAAATACTAAAAACCTAAAAAAAAATGAAATTCATGGTGTAGCCCCTTTAAGGGAAAATGTGTAGACAGATTAGACAGGAGATGTGCTTTGTGTCAATACTAAGAATTAGAAAGGAGCGCTCAGTAGAGCACATATCTCTCGCCAAAGACAGGGCAAAACTCCATATTTGGGCAAGACTGGCGCACGGTGGTCTAATCCCATATCCTGGAGGGGCTGAGGTAATGAATTTGCCGACGTTGACAGTTTTGGAAAATATTCAGGAATTGAGTTCCTTTCCCTGCTGGGCTGGCACAAGAAATTTGACACTGGTCAGTGAAGTGGTTTGCCAGATTAGCCGTGGACAGGCGGTCGAAAACATGATCTCGCCCCATGCCTTGAGCCTGGCGGAGATCATTTCAGAAATGTATCAGATAGACGTGAGTTCAGTAAAGGTTGAAGCAGTATGCATTTACAGGCTCTGCCTACCCATGCTGGGGGAAGGGGGTGGTATATTAGGTATAAATAAAGGCTGCAGAAACAAAGAAAGATTGAAGAAAAAGGAATAGAGAAGGGAGAGAGTATTGAGAGAGAGACAAGAATGTTTTTGTGAGTATTTGTTTTCCAAGTAATATTTTGGTGAGACAGAAAAGAATGTATACATTTTGTGTTTTTTTCTATAAAGTAAAGATAAACCTGCCCCTTAGTGTACTTTAATATTTTTTACATTCGTTATAACATCCAGGTAGTAGGCGAGTCCAGCACCTTGTTTAAAAACTTCAAAGCCTGAATTTAGTGCAAAATAGAGGCAATACTATAAGACTATCCTGTTTCTCCCTAGAAGGGAGTTATTATAGTCCATGGTCTAAGACAACCCTGGAGCTTCTCAATCTTTGTGTCTGGCTCAGGAGGTAGAGCAACCCCCCCTCCAGGTTTAGTGTTGAAGTGTCCTTGAAGACACTGATGAAGTGCTCCCCGGGCTCTGTATTAATAGCGCCCACTGATGGGTTAATACAGAGGACGAAATCCAGATATGTGCATAATGTATTTGGCAAAAACCCAGCAACAACTCCAGTGGAGGAAGACAGAAGGCATGATCACAATCATAAGTCAATGCAACATGAGATTGTTGTCCTAGACAACATCAAAGTAGGTCCAATGACATACCGTAACATGCCCATGTAAAATGATTACAGATTACAAGAGCCTGCTGTTGGACAGATTAAAATTCATAGTTGTAAATGACAGCAAAAGAAACCAGACTTTAAGGACAGATGGTGTCCAAATATTTAATTGTTTTGTACTGTCAAGAAACTTGGCACTCTGATGCCTCTCCAACTATAATATATATATTTGTTTAAATAAGTGTTAAATAATTATATTCTGATAGTCATTGCTATAGACAAGTGTTTGTTCAGTAACCGGGATATCTCCCCATCTCTCCAGCTCAGTAGTAAACAGATGATTTTCAGGTCAGGATACAAACAAGTGAAACTGGAACTGGAAGTAATAAAATGAGCAAACAAAGATGGAACTGTAATAGGCTCCTATAAAATGGAAGCTAATAAATGGGTCTCTCTCCTGATGGGATTAAATTTGTAGCCCACCTGAAAATATATTTTCTGTTTATCAAAGAGCTGAGGAGACCCTGTTGGGGAGACCCTGTTACCGAACAAACACTCTATAGCAATGGTTATCAGAATATAAAGTTTTAGCTTTTTCACAACCAAAAATATCACACCACTTTTAAAGCCCTCATATTAAAACCTGAAGAACTTACAGTGTTGGTGTTTGTCGATACATGCATGTAATCACTGTTTTACTTTAGTATTGTTTGGCTTCATATGCAAGCTGTCCTTTATTGTCCTTTAAGCACTGTATGTGTATTGTCTCTTATTTGTAAGCAGAGAAAAAATGAGAAAACAGAGAACATTTTATTTTCCTTAAACTTAATTTGAAATACATTTTTCAGTAAAGAAAATAAATTGACACCCCCCATATGCATTCCCCATGATGCAGTAGTCTTTTTTGTTTGTTACCTGCAGCCAAGCTGTTCATTCAGTATTCAGACACACTACATCATGTAGCCTATGGCTTCTCTTGAAACAAACAGAAAGGCAAAGACACACACACACACACACACACACACACACACACACACACACACACACACACACACACACACACACACACACACACACACACACACACACACACACACAGACAAATGGGTGTGGCCTCCCCTATATCATGTCGTAGCAACAACCTCTCCCTGTGAGAGGCAACCATATGACCCAGATAATGACATGACAGGTGAGACAAGTTAAAAATTGAAACACAAAACAACATGAGATGAGATGACACAGAAACAAGTTTGTATAATACACATCATAAATGAAAGATTTAATATGCATAGGTTTGACCATAGGCTGTGAGAATCATGGGGGAGCTACAGTATATAGAGAGAGTAGAGCACATTATTTATACAAGATATGTGAAGTCTTTATCCTCATTGAGATCAGGATACTTTAACACCAAAACACCAGCCAAGTAAGGCACACATAATGTTGTGTTGTGCTCAGTCCCTATCTGATAACATTAAACGCTGCATATACTTTATGAAGATCACTTGTCTAATAAACTCTGACTCTGCCCTCTGTGAATGTCCCCTTTGGACGTGGTTGTGCTGTGAGTCAAAATGTTCTGTCCTTCCCAATCTCAAGACAGCTAGCCTAATGGAAAATTAGCAACCTCTATAGTTTTTAATTGTGTGCTGATGTGCAATGAGCTGCAAGGTTTTGATGTGGCTCAGCAAACATCAATAGTAGTCCATCAGCAGATCTCCTGCCTCCTCTTGGATATTCATGTTTAATTCTCGTGGGGAGAGAGAGATTTTGTCTGGCTCAGGTGTAAATGTCTAAATGTCAGCATTGTCTGCAGCGGATTAGTTTTGTCTTGTTTTGTTTGTTTGCTAATTTATAGATGATCTAACTTTATATACAAAATAAAGCGCCTGGGTGTGTTGATACTGAGCATATAGAGTATGTGTTGTGTTTTGTGCTGATGTTTCCTGTCCACGGAACAGAAACAATGGATGACGTTTTTAATAATTAATTAATTCATATACTGTAAGTCACGTGAGCCTGTGACATCAGTCATTTGCATGTCATTGAAACGCTATAAACAGGTTTAGGTCGTGTAGCAGAAAACAATCTGAGAAGAGAGCTGACACAGAACTTCATCTTATCTGGACTCTACCAAAGTAAGTTCAAACAATGTTTATTTGTCTATTTGCCTCTTATTGTGACATGTTAAAGCTGCACTATGTAACTTTCCTCTTCTACGTTACTTCTACTCTTCTACTATTTGAATTTACCTTTGAGCTAATAGAGCCTGCCTGCTAGCTCATGGGATGAATTGAATCTTGACCTTCTGGTCAAAATTCACGTCAAACCAGAAACAGAATCGTGTCAAAGGTCATGTCTCACCTAGACACAGGATCTGAATGTCTCAATAGACATACTCTACTATACAGATTGGATGAAATTACACTTTATTCATAAAAAAAAGAAGTTACATAGTGCCACTTTAATACAATGTTATATGTTTTTTTGTTAATGTGCAGAATGTTTGTAGTATATTCCTCACATGAACATGGATTACATGCATTGCATATCTACATTTAGAGCTCGAGTAACCTGGCATTTTGTTCATTATAGGTGAACATTTTCCAAAGATATATATCTAAATTTTTCACATCATGATGTGTTGTGAGCTTGTGGATTGCCTTTTTTAAATATATATATATGTATATATATATATATAGGGCTTAAGTGGTAATTTTTTGCCACCCCCTATTTATTTCTGAAAATATGCCTCTGACATCGCTGTAAACTATCTCCTCTAAAGGTCAACATGGAGACCGTGTCGGACAGTTCTCGCCTTAACAAGATCCTTCGGCCACATTACCTGAGCCTCCCACAGGGAGACTACTGTCAGGTCACATATATCTGGCTTGATGGCTCGGGGCAGGGCCTGCGCAACAAGACTAAAACTCTGGACAAAGAGCCCAAATCAATTGAAGGTAATCGGTCTCCTGACCTGCATGGGTGCATTTTATACTGTGTAGCATGAGGTTTAGTATAGGGTGACGACTGGAAGAGATGACGAGGAACATGTTCTTACTAGGGCTTGGCGATATGGACAACATCAATATTATCATATCAAATCATATTTCTTATCAAATACCTCAATATGAATATTGTGACGATGTCATATTGAGGCAATGATATACATTTTCTTTTACATTTTTTATACAATTTAAAAAAATAGTGAAATAAGATCCTGGTCTATGACTGTATGTACTGTACTGTATGTGCTATTAAGTTGCCAATATTCCTCTCCAATTCCTCACCAATTTCCCCGGGGAAGAATTACTGCATACTTATTGTAATGTATTGCATCTGTTTTGCTGCTGGTTCATTCTGACAGATATTCCTGAGTGGAGCTTTGATGGCTCCAGTACGGCCCAGTCTGAGGGTACCAACAGTGATATGTACTTGGTCCCCATACGGATGTTCAGGGATCCCTTCACCCTGGACCCCAACAAGCTGGTGCTCTGTGAGGTCCTCGAGTACAACCGCTTACCTGCAGGTATAACCTAATGTTTCTCCTACCAGACACAGCTGTGCAACAGTAGGGCTGTAGCAGTGCAACAGTTAATCGAACTAATCAACTCAATTGATTATAAAACATATCATTGATTATTTAATAAAATATTTGATTCAGAAATAATAATCAATCCCTGTTTTATTGTCATTATTATACGTTTTTTTTAAATAAAAAAATAGTGAAAATAGCTGATCTACAGACTGACAACGTGTGGCAATGCAATATGTTGTGAGCTGGTAGATCAGTAGATCAGCTATTTTGACTGCATTTCTGCATGACACAAATTATAAACCAATGCTTACGTGGTTAATGATACATTACTTGTTATGAGGTAATTGATTTGTTGATATATGTAAGAAAATAATCGCATTGCATCTCTATTTATAATTGTATAATTATAACCGCCTTTTTTCCCCCAATCCAGAATCAAATCAGCGGTTCCCGTGCAGTAAAGTGATGGAGAAGGTTAAGGAGCATTGCATCTGGTTTGGCATGGAGCAGGAATACACACTGTTAGGAATCGATGGACACCCTTTTAGTTGGCCTCAGAATGGATATCCTGGACCCCAAGGTACTGTAGCACGCGTGTTGCTCAACTACACAATAAAATACTAATGCTGATGTGCCCTACCCTTAATTTGAACTCGGGTCACTCTCATGAAAGATGTCTACCGCTCTGGCGCTCTCTAAGAGGCAATCCTCGGCCAGGATATTGCGCTTATGAGTTACAGGCTGTACTACTTGTCAACTTGTCATTAAAATCAGTTATTTTCTTGAATGCAGCTTTAACTATTCAAGAGTGTCGCAGTTGCAAATGGATAAATGAACACTGAGAACACTGATAAACATTTTGTATACACATTAGATTTGAAAGGATTGGAACGACACTGAACAACAGTCATCTTTTGTTTTCCATCTGAAGGGCCATACTACTGTGGCGTGGGCGCAGGCAATGTTTACGGCCGTGATGTCGTGGAGTGCCACTACAAAGCCTGCCTCTTCGCCGGGGTCAAAATATGTGGCACCAACGCTGAGGTTATGCCTTCTCAGGCAAGTACTAGTGTAGGAAATACACCTCGGATTACATCTCTCACATTAATGTACTTCGTATGTCGACTTGACTTCGCGTTTCTCCACTCATCTTGTTTTTCTTTACGCCTCTCTCCTCTCTCTTTCCTCTGTTGCTCATTTCCATCTTTCCTCTGCTGTTTCTCGGATTCCAGTGGGAGTTCCAGGTGGGCCCCTGTGAGGGGATTGAGATGGGGGACCATCTGTGGGCGGCACGTTTCATTCTGCACCGCGTGTGCGAGGACTTCGGGGTCCTCGCCACCATGGACCCCAAGCCCATGAAAGGCAACTGGAACGGTGCTGGCTGTCATACTAATGTCAGCACCAAGCTTATGCGGGAGGAAGGTGGACTGCAGTGAGTGTACACATACACGCAAGCACGCGCACACACACACACACACACACACACACACACACACACACACACACACACACACACACACACACACACACACACACACACACACACACACACACACACACACACACACACACACACACGCACACACACACACTGACACACACACACTGTAATACTGGATCTCTGATCTGAGAGAGAGAGAGAGAGATTTTTCCTCTCACACCTGAGAGTGTGTTTGTTGTTTATGTTTCTCTACTATTGCATTGCAGACACATCGAGCAGGCCATAGAGAAGCTGGGCAAGAACCACGCCGCACACATCTTGATGTACGACCCACACGGAGGACAGGACAACAAGAGGCGTCTGACGGGCCTGCACGAAACCGCCCACATCAACGACTTCTCCGCGGGCGTGGCCAACCGCGGGGCCAGCATCCGCATCCCGCGGCAGGTGGGACAGGAGCAGCGCGGCTACTTCGAGGACCGCCGGCCCTCGGCCAACTGCGACCCGTACGTGGTGACGGGGGCCATCGCACGCACTTGCCTGCTCGAGGGGCTGGAGGAGGAGGAGGAGGAAGGGTGATGCAGAGTGAATGTGTCCAGAGGTGGATACTTGCACTACAGTAAAATCCTCTGTGTCATTTTATCCATTTGTTAGAGTGTACAAATGAAACCAAATGGACCCTTATGGTTCCATTTGTACAGTCTCAGAATTGCAAATGGATAAATTAAAGTGATATTTTTTTGGTTAAAACAAAAAGCTATTTTGTAAAAATAGAAAAGCAAAGAAAAAAAGAGAAAGAAGTTAAAGCTCTATATGATAATCATTGCTATAGAGCAGGGGTCTTCAACATTTTTCAGGTCATTGACCCCTTAGCTGAGAGAGGGATGAAGCAGGGACCCCCACTACATATTGGATTAATGTTAAATGTGTGTTTTCAGACATTAAACGACTTAAACCCTCAGATACTTTGTAAACTTGACCTTTGACTTGGTCTGCCCTTGGCCGAAAATCTATAAGCTCACAATGTGTAGCAGATGCGCTGTGAGCTTGTAGATCTGCTATTTTCAGCTAATGCTCCCCCCAGAATAGGGATGCAAGGGTTCAAGTCACCCCCTAGGGGTCCCGGACCCCCTGTTGAAGACCCCTGCTATAGAGTTTTTGTTCAGCAGGGGTCTCCCCATCTCCCCAGAGAGTAAATATATTTTCAGGTGGGAGTGGGAGACCAATTTTCATCCGATCAGGACCCTGATTGGAGCCATTTATGAGCTTAATTTTTTTCAGTTCCATTTTGTTCTGCTTTTGTTTTTGTTACACTTTCAGATTCACTTGTTTTTTTCTGTTCACTAAAGACTCAAGAGATGGAGAGATGGGAAGACCCTGTTACTGAACAAACTCACATATCTTTAATTATACTAAGGGAATATAGAGCTATTTAAAATGTATTTTAACAAATAAATATCACTTACAGCACAGTAAGTGATATTTACACATCTGACAGTGAGGAGTTTACTGTGTTCTGCAGGATGAAGAGATAATAATGTTACATGCTTTTATTTACCAATGCATTGTTTTAATCTCGTTTACTTTAGAGCCATATGAATATCTATGAATACCTACTGTACAATATTATATAAGTATCACTGCTGTTAATTGGATACCTAAGATATGCTGTTAATAGTACAGTGTATATTCCTTGTCAGTTGATTTAGTGAGCACACATTATACGTTACGTAGGCCAGTGGTTCTCAAAGTTGGGTCCGGGACTCACTGGGGCCCTTGAAGGAGTTCCAAGGGGTCCCCAGCAAAATGTGTTAATATATCCACAAGATCAGTTTAACCAATTTAACCCTATATACATCGAATACATTGTTGATCTACAAGCTCACAAAGCATCGCAATGTGTGTGAAACACATAATACATATTGAATATTTTTTGCAACACAAATCTTCTATGGGGGTCCCTGGCAAAGACATGTTTTTAGATGGGGTCTGCGGTCAAATAACTTGGGGGTACTTGACATGAAAAACTTTGAGAACCACTGATATAGGCTATTGTTAATTGATATAAATGGATCCTTTCTTGCTTGATTGTAAGGTAGCCTACTACTTCAGGTGAAATCATGAAATAAAGGTGCACTGTGGCGGTAAGGTGAACCTTTCTGCAATTCTCCACTAGGTGGCGCAATGATAATGCTTTTAATTCCAGATAATCCTTCAGCTACAGTAGCCTCTACTCAGGGAGTTTGAAAAAGGAATACACATTAAGAGTTAAATTAACACTGATGGCTTTTAAAGAAGAGATCATATTAATTAGGTGTCCAAACAGCAGAGAAGTGATGATGCAACCGGTCATATTCCCCAGACCAGGCCCAACAAATTGTAGACTAGACAAGACCAAGGATATCACTAACGTGGTGTCATGTATGCACACACACACACACACACACACACACACACACACACACACACACACACACACACACACACACACACACACACACACACACACACACACACACACACACACACACACACACACACACACACACACACACACATATCATTTCAGTATTGCCAGTGCAGTTAGTCTTATGCTGAAATGTATTACATTTGTACAACTTACACAGTCAAATTAACACTCTGACATGTGAGATGATGAACATAAACTCATGTCCTCATTTGAGGACTGACCTTTGACCTTTGAGCTGTCCGAATGGATAACATTTTTGAGTTGTGTAAAACAGTGGCTCTCAAACTTTTTAATTGCAAGGACCCCCAGTTTGATGTACATTAAACATTTTGTCAAGTCAAGGACTTGTATTTGGACGCGGACCCCCATCTGAAAAGGTTGTGCCAGGGACCCCCAGAAGAGAAGATTTATGCAAAAGAAAAAAATCAAAATGATTCATCGTTTTCCAAACATTAAAAAATAGCAGATGTACAAACTTGCAGCGCGGCACGAAATTACGTGCTGTGAGCTTGTATATCTGCTATTTTTGAATAGCCAACGTATAAATGGATAACGTGTTTAAAATGATTGTGATATCGTATTAACACATTTGGCTGGGGACCCCAAGGACCCCTGGGGGTCCCCGGACCCCACTTTGAGAACCACTGGTGTAAAGGTATAGCCTTCACAACGTGGCCGGACAGGGAGAAAAAAAAAAGTGATTCTTCAGACCTGATCAGTTTCTCATTTCCATGGATACTGCCAGTAACTTGGCAACCATGGCGTTTGTCTGTTGTCATGGAAGCATCTGTCTCAGAGCATTTGACCAGGGTTGGCCGAGTAGCTGTGTGTCTCTGTGGCTTTTACCTTAAAATCTTTCTAACATGTTGGCAACTGGAGCATAGGAAATAAGGGGGAAAAATACATTAAAAAACAGGATAATTTGAGATTACATGGTTTGAGTTGAGATTACATGAGCGCTCTTCTCACCCTGGATAAAAAATGAAACCTAAATTGAAAATCATAAGTGGTTATTACCTCTTGTGAAACATTGTATAACATTCTTACATATGCAAGACAGTACACAGAGGAGCGTCCATTGACCTTGGATAATGATGCCCTTTCCCTATAACAAATCCTGAGTATTATTTTATAGTTAAAATGACATTCTGGATTTTGCTGTGTAGATCCAAATGGAAATCCAGGTAAAGACAGCAATCCTTTTTTAAATTTATTTTTTTACATAAACACACCATTAAAGCTACCTGTCACAAGCGCCTAGCACAAAAAGCACCCACAATGACAGACAGTACTCTCTCTGACTGCAATACCATCAGAGACAGGTAGCACACTGAAACCATCAGATTATAATCATTCATTCATCCTTTCATTATTTTATATAATATTATTATTATTATTATTATTATTATTATTATTATTACACTTATTATTATTATTATTATTATTATTATTATTATTATCATTATTATTATTACCCTCAATAAACAAATATAATAAAAAAGCCTACTTTTTAAAAATACAGGACGTTTACTTTTAACAGTATTTCTACATTGTGATATGACCCTAACCCCCCAAAAAAAACAAATGAAATCTCACTTCGTCCACCACTGTACTTTAATAATGGATTAATTTCCTCAATGTTGATGCTTTTATTTCAACGATGACGTCATACCTCGGGGGTGGAGGCAGGGAGTGCAGCAGGTGAGAGAGACTGATGAGCATTGCTCTCTCTACCCTGCCAGTCAGCAGCGTTGCCATGTCCGCTTATTATAAGCGACTTTGGGCTTCTTCTTCTGTAAAGTTGCTTGTAAATATTGGTAGTTGGGTAGCGGGTTGCGGTTTTTGGGGGCTTGTTTCTAAAGTGTAGATGCTTATTTGGGCTTGTTCCCTAAATTTTGTTTAAACCAGCTGGTGGTTCTCAAACATTTTCAAGTCAAGGACCCCCAAATTAATATGAATTTGTCAGGGACCCCCATACAAGATTTGTGTTGTTTGTTGTTTCAAAAATATTCCAATTTTTTAAAAATGCCTTCAAGATAAAAAAAAAAAATAGCAGGTATCTGTTTAAAGGGCGAAAGGCTTGCTTCTCTTGGGCTTGTTTTCATAGACCTGGTTGCTTGTTTCTCTCACAAAACGTGGCAACACAGGTGAGAGAGACTGATGCGCACTCCTCTTTCTACCCGGCCAGTCAGTCAGTCAGTCAGTCAGTCAGTCACATCCAGTGGAAGCAGAGAGCAGAGCCATCATGGGCAAGCTGCAGGAATTTGACATCACTTTCACCAACAACAAAGTGGTTTACAGTCCCGGCGAGTCCATCAGTGGAACTTTGAAAATAAGAACTGTCAACTCGCTGCCCTTTAAAGGTAAGAGCGTACAGTCTACAGTATTATTATCTAAACATTTTGGAGAGAGTTTCAATTTACCAACAGCCTATCGACTACAGTATGTTGTCATGCATGGTTCTGCTGCGGAGCGCAAGAAGTGACTCCTAACATGAAGTTTACCTTCTTATTTATAGAGGAAATAGAGGCAACTCGTGAGTCGTGTTAATGGGTGTTCTGAAAGCATTTAAATTCCTTATTTCAAGACCATAAATTATGGTCTTGAAAAACTATTAAGGTCCTTAATAGTTAGGAGGCTGTGTGACTAAGACAGAGGACATAACGCATTGTTGCTGTGCGGAGCTTGTCATTTATACTCCGTCGCTCGCACCCGGTGATGTACGCTTAGTTGGAACACGTCGCGATGCGACGAAAAATAGCAGGTCTACAAGCCCACAAGGCGTAGCGTCGCGATGCCTTGTGAGCTTGTAGATCTGCTATTTTCCCGGCGAGCGACAGGGACTCTCCACTTTTCACTGACAGTTGTTTGACAGTTAGCTCCGGACGTTGTTGTCAATTCCTATCCGCCCAGCTGCTGACAGACAGTGGCTGCATGCCTGGCTGCTGCTGGTGATGATGGTGGATATTGTTTTTATTTTGCATTTTAGTCAGAGGCAGAGCGTATGTTTCAAAGCCACATCCTACTGCTTGCTGCACCGCATCCTGTTCATTACAGCATGTTGTTGCTTCCAGTTCCATGCATTCATTCATTCATTCATTCATTCATTCATTCATTCATTCATTCGTTGTTGTGTGAGAAACCAGAGGAATGGTTGTTTAGGCTGCTGGTTACTGAGCAGTGTCACATACATACTGTATGGTGGGGAATACAGATGGAGTTGACAAAGTACAGTATAAGCAAATAATGTGGAGCATCATCATCACACAACAGGTGTCATCTAGGGCTGGGCGATATGGATAAATATCCAACACCACTTTATTTTCTTTTGTAATCTATTTTTGCTTTTCTTACCAAATACATCATATTGACATTGTGACAATTCTTTAAAATGAGTATTCAAACGTAGATTGGCTATTTTACCAGGTAAAAAACAACATCCTTTAAGTTATGCCATATCACAATATTACGATTGCCAAAAATGATATAGTCTCATATCATATCATATTATTGATATTATATCAATATATTGCCCAATGCCCAGCCCTAACACTGATCCCTGCTTTTGTTGTTGTTATTGTTGTTGTTGTTGTTGTTGTTGTTGTTGTTGTTGTTGTATTTAATCAAGTTTTAAGTTTAGTCTGTGATGTTATACTGATTAGGACAGGCGTGCCGAATATAGCTGATCTACAAGCCCCAGAACGGCAGAATTAGCTGACATTCATGATGGTGGGTGGTAGTGGGTTGCAAGTAGGTTTTTCAAGGTGAAGAACAGCTTGTGGAGTTTCCATGGATGGAACTACACAAAGAATCCATTGTTGGATTCCTCCAGATAATAGAGGGCTGGAACCAACCTTCACATCCACAGGATAACGGGTAACTAGAGTAGATAACCTAAAGGTCCACGTTTGTAGGCTACTCACAGGTTTTATTGTGTGTAGATTAAGCCCTCAGTATAAGAGTTGCTTTAAATGGCAAGGGCAATACATGAATGAAATGTTATAAGAATGCTATTCGGATTCATTGTTTACATGGTATCCTAGTTTCTTTGAGGCATCAGGCAATACATAGTTCTCTCTGCACTCTTCTTATGTGTCTATTTACCTTGTTTGTTGATTGGAGTTCATGCTTACTCTGATTATTCCCATCTTGCGCTTGTAAGTCGCTCTGGATAAGAATGTCGACTAAATGCCTAAAAATATTATGATAATAATTATTATTATAAAATGCTTCTATGGCATTTTGAAACAACTCTTGAAGTGTTAATCCAAATAAAAGGAGGAAAATAAATCCTGCAGTATCTGTTCTGCATGTTTGTCCTTTTCCCCCTACATTGTTTGAATGTATGATATAGTATATTCGTTTCTATTAGTTACTATTAATTAGCCTCTTTGTGTTGGTGTCGACCTAGGACAGATGGCGTACAGTGGAGGTCACGCTTCCTGCTGGTCCCACTGTAAGGTCACACCATGACCGCTATGGTTTGTGGGGAGGATGGGGACCACCTGACACCTGTAGCTGCCTCGGGGATCAATGTTTATTTAGATTCATGGCTAGGGCTGCAACAGTTAATCAAACTAATTGATTTAATCGATTATAAAAAAGAATCAATTTATAATTAGTAATTCATTTCCAAAAAGTTTCAAAAGTAGCAAAAATTGCTGATCTATGAGCTTGTAGATAAAACATGATTACAATCGATTTGAATTATTATTTTTTTATTTGTATTGTTTGTATAAAACATAAAATAATAACAAAACACGCTTCTTGATTAATCAAATAAGTAATCTATTGAATTAATAATCGCTAAGATAATAATCAATAGTTTCAGCCCTAATGATAACATACTTTCCCCTGCTTTTCCCTTCCCCGTGCCATGCTCTGCGAGTTGTCGGGACATTTGCTAATTTCTGTCAGGCCTTCCCATGTCTTCTACACTTAGCATCCATGATGGTAGTCCCTTAGAGATGACTGGACACTTTATAACCAACCCTGCTCCTGGTGAATTCATTGGATATTGTTGCTGTCTGGCAGAAACCATTCAAAAAAGAAGAATCTTTTTCATAAATGTAATGCCCTACTTCATCATACAACAGTGTCTTGCAAAAGTACCAAAGATAGCCGATCTACAAGCTCACAACTCGTCGACTTATGATGAGCCTGTAGATCTATTTTTGACGAATGTTGAAAGTGGAAATATTGAAGCAAGGTTTTTGACTAAATAACCCAATGTAATAAATACATTGGGTTGGAACACAGGTTCTTTTTTCAATTTCCTGATATATCCCCACCAGAAAACCTGAACTTTGCCCAATTATGGGGAACAAGCCGGAAAACATTGACCGGACCACTTCAAAATGGACCTAGGTGTTTACCTTTAATTCAGGACATGTTTGATTGTAGGCTGAGAGGTAGTAAGTGGTGGTTCCACCCTCTCCAAAAGTGTGTCTGAGCTGATAAGCCACATGCTATCCATTACATACAGTAGATTGTGGCATCATGTGAGCCCTTATGGATTTAGCCATTGTTGGCCTTTTATTTACATTGTAGTCTGAGTGGGGTATATACAGTTACCGCTTGTATTGTGGGGGAATAAATAGAGAGGGATTGTGCTATATGGCAGACCTTGGTGTTGTTTTCCTTAGATGTTGATTCTGTGAGTTGAAAAGGGGGGACAGGGGATATTCACCACCTCACTCTATTATTGATGAAAAGACCATTAGTCAGTATTTCCATTGATAAGCCCACTTAGCATAACAGTCATTTAAGGAGTCATAAATGCAAGGTTGGTGCACCGATAGCTATAAGATTGTATCAGCCTTTCTGTTCTTCTGAATCAGCAAAGCAATCACTTTCTGAAACTGTTGTGTTTTCCTCGATTTCTTTTCTCTGCCATGCCATCTAGAACAGGGTTTGTCTGTGTGTATGTCTGCGCCCCTTACAATTAGACCAATAATGCTGCTATGTGCGTGATGCCATGGCTGTGGTGTGTTGATCCGGGGAAGGTCATGGTCAAGGTCAAAACCAAGGCCAAGTTCAGCGTGACGTCATATTGACCTCCACTCCTTGACATCATATGGACGCTTTCTGAAGTATGGGACCAGTGGTATGTCACCAGGGCTGTATCGATCATTTTCTTAGCGATTATTCTATCGATTACTTTTCTGATTAATCGAATAAACGAGAAGCGCAATTTTTGAATATTTAAATCAACGAATTGATTAACCACTTAGGTGTTATTTTGTACTTTATCGCACAGCAGATTCATGTAATAGTAGTGAAATAAATAGCTCATGTACAAGCTCAAAACGTGTCGCATCGCAGTGCTTCGGAGAGTGTAGATCGGCTATTTTCAAATTTTTGGAACTTGTTTGAAACTTTTCACCTATAATGACATGCCCAAAATAGGGAGCAATTGTTAATCGATTAGTTTATTGAATTATCGATTATCTTTTATAATCTATTAAATTGATTTGTTTGAATGTTGCACCCCTAGTAGTCACCATAATGGGTGGGAATACTAAGCTGTATTGCCTTCCAGTATAAAATGAAAGTAATTGGGGTCTTGACTATTTGTGCTTTGACCTGCCTATGACCTTCCCCGGATCATATCACACCACTATGCAAAGTTTCAGCCCAGTCTGACCTGGGGTGTGTTGGTGTCAGTGTCATACTCAAGTAAATATGCTCAAGTCTATTTTATTTTTAATATCAATTCATTGCTGTATTCAAATTTAGAATATTTAAAGAAGTCAGATAAAGAATTGGCAAAATAATTATTGCGATTATCTCAAATAAGGCTATTCTCACTATATTAGAAATAGGGCTTAAGTGGTTAATTCATATATATTTTTGTAAGTTTGGGTACCAAGAGACCCTTCCTAGAAATGCAGTGGAGTCAAAATACAATATTTCTAAAAGAAAAACTATAAAAATGTACTTAAGTACAGTACTCAGGGTACTTAGCTACTGTCCACCACTGGTTGGCGTACATAAAAGACAGACAGACAGACATCTCCAATTATGAATGAATGAATAAATGAATCCAACAAGCATTGTCATGGAGAGGTGAGGGGAACCCTGGGTGTGTGTGTGATAGGGTTTATAGATCTGGGGTGGCAGTGAGAGCCAGGATGTCTGGTCTGTTTAGCATCAAGGTGTTGGCATGTCTACCATGTCCCAGCAGTGTGTCTGTCTAGTCACCTGATACAGCACAGGAATATTGACTTATTGGAACAGCTGTGAGAGCGTGTATCGATGTCCTGTATAGCAGGGGAACACCACCACGCTATTGACCTTGTATGGCTGTATACCAGCGGTTCACAACCTGTGGGCCGGCGATCGCTGGTGGTCCGTGAGGATATTGCAGGCGGGTCCCCAAATAATTGGCAAAATGCTAAGATTTTATTGATGATAACATTAGGTAACAGTACTTTAAAAAATAAATAATGTTCCATTGATCAAAGCCTTTTTTTCGTTTCCTATATTTAAAAAAATAAATATATTATTTCAAAAGATTTAAAAAAAGGTTTAAGCAAAAAAAATCATCACAACTTGGGTCCCGGGCAAACCAATCTAATTTTGGGTCTTGAGCTCAAAAGTTTGGGAACCACTGCTGTGTGTATATTATTTGCAAGTAGATGAAGATTTGTAGCTTTAGGTTATCCGAAGTTCCAAACTGTTATCCCAACTGGTCTGGAGGTGGAAGTGTGTGGGCTTTCTTCTTCTGCTAGAAAAACAACAATGGTCAAGTTCCTGAAATTGACTCTAAAGAGGGCATCACTAAGGTCCTTCTTATATTGTTGTTTGTGATTTTCTGTTATAAAGTAGTCATTTCCAAGTGAAACCGCAAAACAATACACATACTTTCATTGCAGTTCAATCATCATGTTTGGAAATAAGAGCTGGGAATATCTATTTTGCATGTAGATTGATGGTAAATGATCGTGGCTTAGCTCGCAGCAAACAGCAACATTTAGTGTAACCGAATCATCGTGAATGGTAACAAGAGCCATTACTCTCATGTAAACAAGACTGCGAAATCTCACACACACACACACACACACACACACACACACACACACACACACACGCACACGCACACGCACTAGTCTCTAGTCTCACATTTTAAAATCTGACCTCAGCTTCCTGTTCTGCCTTGATTTACAGAACGTCTTACTTCTCTTTGTTTCAGTCTCGATCTGCTTCATTAAATTAATTCCGTCCGAGTGTTTTGTCAGCATGTTATAACGGTGCAGTGAGCGCAGCCTGCCACGGCTTCATTTAATTCCCTACGCCTGGCATCCTCTGCACTGTGTGGCTGCTGAACAGAACATGTCATGAACAGAGATCCAGGCAATGAGGACTTACAGTATAGTGCCGTGCTGCAGTGGTTCTCAAAGTGGGGTCCGGGAACCCTAGAAAAAGGAGCAGTTTAACCACTTACTATTTAAAAAAAAATAGCGTGTATCGTGATCATAGACTATATGGTTGTGATGTAACAGATTGAGATGAGAGACTGTACTGTATAATAATGACTATTCATGTGATATCATAGATTTATCTCTCCCTACTTACAGTACAGTGGTATTATTCTGTACTCAATCTATCCCAATACCTAAGATCTTCTCTTATGGGGGTCCCCCTGGCACAAAATCTTTTCTGAAGGGGGGTCTGTGGCTTAATATGTATCAATTTGGGGGTCCTTGATGTGAAAATGTTTGAGAACCACTGCTCTACTAATGTGCATAGTGATCACATAGAAAACAAAGAACAAAGATGATGAGATGTTCTGATAGAAATGGACACCTCCTGCACACTGGGCCTGGCGCTCCCTCTGTGGTTTATATCATGAGGACACACACACACACACACACACACACACACACACACACACACACACACACACACACACACACACACACACACACACACACACACACACACACACACACACACACACACACACACACACACACACACACACACACACACCATGTTCACCCTGAGGAATACCGGCTGCGCTCTGAGAAAAGATGAATCCACACAAGTCATTAGTGTAAATGTATCCATTTGTAACTCTGGGGGTTGTACAAACACTCAGAGTTAAATTAACACTGAGGATTTTCCTGTGTACCAAGGGAGTGCAGGGATTCCACCAAAACAGTTCAGTGTAGGCATAGTACCACAGAGACTGAATTGATCAGCACAGAGACTAAACATCACACTAAACGTTTTAAATAAGAGCGTAATTGACGTGTAATATGCTGGTTTTCTTAAGAATGTTTAGTTTCACCGTTATGTTTATTGTATCGCTATTGGTATAACTGTTCTGCCCTACAAAGTCAAAGGGCAGCAACAACATTTTTGGACATATTGACTTATTTGTCACTTGGGGGATAAACTATTACGTCATGAACAGAGTAGACATACATTTAGTGCAATATCACTTATAACCCATGATTTTCAATTGAAGTTACTGCACTTTTGCTATGATATGGACAACATTTCATACTTCAATAATTGAGATAGGAAGTTTCTTTGTCTATATACTAGAGGTTCGAGGTGCTACGCAGCCCTCACATCTAGAGTTTGAGCCTACATCGCACCGCCAACCCAACCGATATGTCTGAGTCATAGTGACGTAGCCGTGGTCCTGTCTATGGGCGTATCAGGTTTGTTTATGGTTATGTCTGAGTTCGAGTGACGTGGCCGTGGTCCGTCCGCCCGCCCGCCCATTAGTCAATTTTAATACAGGATTGTGTAGCCCCAGAGTGCTCACTGCGCAGTCACCAGCACCCGCCCCCACTAGCGCCTAGACTAGACTTTTCCCTGCAGAGAACCCTGGAGTGTCAGTCCAAAGTGTGGGCATCTCTTTTTCTTTTTCGCACACAGATCTCTGAGTCTGCAGCCAGCCGAGCCTACGGTTTTGTGAGTTGGCGTTGTGTTTGTCTAGACTCTGTGGGCCTGCCGGGGTAAATGGTGACATCATTGCCTTGAGGGCCAGCGATAAGGGAGCGAGCAGGTGGGGGAACAGAGGAGCTGAAACAAACAAAGCCCTGCGTAATGATACCTGGAGTGTTCATTTCACTGAGAGTGTTCCCGCACACTGTTTCCTTCACTGGCATTTAACCACTTGAACCCTAGCACTCCCTATTCTGGGGCGAACATTCTGGTGTAGAAGGAAACAAGAGCAGACCAAGTACAGAGCCAACTCAGGTCCGTTTCAATAGGTAGACCTATAATTATAGAGGGATTAAGTGATTAAAAAAGTATTTGTTGTGAACGGGAAACATCGTTTCGGTACACAGACCTCCATCAGGTTATCTTATCTCTCACTCTCACCTGGTTCTTTTGAGAAGCTAACCTGATTAATGTCAGTGTACCGAAACATTGTTTCCGTTTCCAATAAATATGTTTTAAATGCAAGTGTGCAAGAAAACGGTGTGCAGGAATCCTTTCTTTTATAATAGTTGGCCTCGGCCCATATGGTCCGACACACCTGTTGATCTCTACAGTAGGTGTGCAAAAGCTCTGCACTTTTATACTCTGAGAGTGTTAAAATGGTAATGGGCCAATGTGTGTGTGTTCAGATTTTATTATACAAGGGATTCAGCCAATCAGGGATTTAACCAAGCCTTAATATGCATTTATATATCATTGCTGTCGGGCAGAAACCTTGTATATCCATATGTCAGCTTTTTTAGCGGCGCTAGCCGCTCTATACCTGACTTTGTCCGTGTGCGTCAACGTTCTGATTGGTCAGGTGCGTCAACAAAGTGATTGGTCAAGCTTCACGTGACACATGGCTATAAATTATAAACACATATCGATGACAAAATGTATCAAAGGCGCCGCTACCTTCACACAGGGTGTGATTTTTCTTTTGGGGGTGGGGGGGGTTTAATTCCCTACTTCATCATACAAGAGTGTCACACAAGAGGAGTGAAAATAGCAGATCTATAAGCTCAGAACATGTCGCACAGCGACGATACAATAGATTTAGATTGTGTTTGTGTTTAATGTTATTTAGCATCATGTTATTGTCTCCGCCAGGCCGAAAGGCATGGCGAGAGAATATGTTTTGCACCCTGTCCGTCCGTGTGCCCGTCCATGTTTCCGTCTGTGTGTGTGTCCCTCTGTCTGTGAACAAAATGCCTCAAATCATGAATGCACTGTCCGATTGCAGTGAAAGGCCTAAGAAGAAATGGCACCCTTTTCACATTGGCCTATTATAGCGACACCAGGAGGCCACGATAACCTACCTGACCTGGCGGAGGCCTGTGCTAGTTTCTTTTATGTTCAGTTATATGGTGTATTGTTAATCTTATTGGAATTTGCCTGGAATTTGTAAATGTGTGTAGTGTACTACACCAGTACTAAAGTCTGCTCTCACAAAAAAAGAATGACATGAATATGTCATCACCCTAAGCCTTCTCCTCTGGGCGTAGCTCAGTGCTGGTGATGTGCTGTCACTGCTGTTTTAACACACATCTGTAGAGCATTGTGGTGGTTGTGTTTTTTTTGGAGCATCTTCCCTGCCAGTCAGGATGCTCTCGATGGTGCATGCTGTAGTGTAGAAGTTGCGGAGTATATTCCAAATCTCTTAACTCTGTGGAGGAAGAAGAGCCATTGTCTTGCCTAGGCCTGTCACAATTATTACATAATGGTCTAATCGCAATTATTTTATATAATCGCAATTACATAATCGTCATAATCAATTCCATGTTAAAAACGTCATATTTTAAAAAAAAGCAAAAATAGTGGAAATAGCAGATCTATAAGCGATGCGACGCGTTTTGAGCTTATAGATCGTCTATTTCCACTATTAATGTTTATTTTTAAGTGTAAAGTAATTAAATATGTGTTATTTATTTGTCATATCTGCCCTGTGCAACTTTTGTTTACGAAAGCTAAAAGCCAAACAGATTTTTTTATTCATAATGTTCCATTCATTTTCAACGACACAAACACAATTAAATTGTTAATCGCAATTATTTGAGTGATAATTAATCGTCAACTTAAATTTGTAATCGTGACAGCCCTAGTCTTGCCTCCTTGGCCAAAGCCCAGGTCATCATCACTGATGTGAACCCTGAGGTACTTGGGGCTGATGATCACTCTCTCTCCATTGCGGACCTGATGGTGTGAATGGAGACGTGTGCTCCCTGCAGCCACCCAGTAGTCCACGTTCATAACCGTAGTTTTGGAGAAGTTCAGATGGAGGATGTTATCTTGATAGTACGATATCTCGTCATTCTAAGCTGTCATTTCCTCTCCGAGTTCCTATAAGGAAGAAATAATATAAAATTTAGACAATTGTAGAAATGACAGAATTTTAGTGATAGTGGTGGGCAGTGTTTCACATACAAATCTTCATTAAATGTACACAGCAAAATACTTGGTGTTAAATGTGATTTATTCTTAGTTACACACCGGTTTTATGCAACAAAAAACGCTGATGATCTACCAGCTCACAGCTCATCATGCGTTGTGACCTTGTAGGTCGGCTATCTTTCAGTGCGTGACATGGTGCGCAACCATCAGGCATTAGTTAGACTGTGATACTCTCGCTAAACACAGAGTATTTGGCTGTTTGCCTTGTCCGTGGCATCAGTGTGGTGTAAGCTTGGAGCATTGTCACCGCCACCTGCTCCGTGTCCTCTCAGATTGGGATTATGTCGTGTAGATGATCCGCTGACCCCTATAACCAACCCCCCATGCTCTGTTATTTAGGTCTACTTTAAGAGGATTCTTCCTCAGGGCCACACACACCAGTATTACAGTATCTGTTCCCCTTCTCTTCCTCATTCCTTCCTCTTTCACTGGAATATAACTATTGTCCATTGATCTGTGGACACGTTGTGATGAAGGGTGACTCAACAACTTCCCCCTGCACCCTTCTGTATTGTTGTGTATCTGGCAGTGTTGGAAAAAAATACTCACATTTATTACTTAAGTAAAAGTATCAATACTGCATTATAGAAAATACCTCAAGTAAAAGTCTGGAATTCAAAATGTACTTGAGCAAAAGTACAAAAGTATTGGCATCAAAAAGTACCAAAAGTAAAAGTACTCATCATGTAGAATGTCCCATTTCAAGTTTTCAAATGGATAAAAATCTTTTGAAAATAGCAGATCTACAAGCTCACAATGCGTCGCAACGCGACACATTGTGAGCTTGTAGATCGGCTATTTTCAAATGGCTGAAATGTATATAGGGCTGAAGTGGTTGGTGTATGTTTTGTAATAATCAAAATCTTGAAAGTAACTAGTAACTAAAGTTTTCAAATAATTGTAGTGGAGTAAAAGTACAATATTTACTTAGAAATTGTAGATACTCAAGTAAAGTACAAATACCTAAAGATTTTACCAAAGTACAGTACTTAAGTAAATGTACTTGTACCAAACTGTGCCCTAGACTCTTCTCTCTCCTCATGGCTCCCAAGCTGTGGAATGACCTTTACCCACCACCTCAGTCAGGACTGTAGACTCTCTTCCCCATTTTTCACCACAGTCTGCAAAGTCACCTCTTCCCCCTACTAGCACTCCTTATATCCTTATATCCTCTCCTTGTTGCCTGTTTTGGTAGATGCTATTACTATGCAGAGATGTTGGCTACTTGTTCACACATGCCATGTACTGTATATGTTATTTAGATAGACAAACTGTTTGCTTGTCTATAGATACTAAGAATGTTATTTAGATAGCATGTTGGTTAGACAAATGCTAGGTTTGATGTTTACCTGGTATCTTAGTTACTTTGTACTGGTTATAGTAGCACTAAATGTGTTTGTCTTTCCGTAACAGTGTGTTATGATCCGGGGTAGGCCAGTGGCAACTTAAAAAAAAGAAAAAGATGGTTACCTGGTATTCCAGTTTCTTTGAGCACTAAACAGTTTTTCTTGCACTGTTGTTTGTTGACTACGGTTCAACAAATTCTGATCTCACACTTGTAAGTCGCTCTGGATCTGCTAAATGCCTACATTGTAAATTGTAAATAATTTTCTTTGCATTGTATTACTTGATCATGTTTACCCTGTCAATTGTTGACTAGGGTTCATGTGCCATTCACTCTTATCTTGCACTTGTGCGTCACTCTGGATAAGAGCATCTACTAATTGCTTAAATTGTTAATTGACTTAAGACACTATAAGCATTAGTGTAAGACAATACAATTCACAGTAGTTGTAATACACTTGGTAACAATTAAGAATTCTAAGAGACTTATGGGATTTTCACTGGGTCGTGAAATTGTCTAAACCTAGTTTACAGTGTTATGCATCAAGAACAGGGCTTTTCTAAAGAAGCCCTGCAGTGAGTCACTCTTTAGAGAAATGAAACCTTGTTTCCTGCAGCCGTTTCTTTGTCAGTCATCGTTTGCTGTTGGTTTTTGTTGGTTGTACAGTAAAATGTTGAGTACAGAGTTGATCCAAGTTGAAATGGTTACACCCAGCCGGAAATGTAAAAAATGTGGTGTTTTGATTCACATGATACATAGGCAATGTGATTGTTTCCGTGCAACTGGGCTAATGCTGCAGCGGTACACTTCACTGCGATCTCCAAGTGGGCCTGTGTAAGCCAATGGCTAGCGCATGGTCAGGGTTGGGGGTTTGATTCCCTCTGGGAAAAAATGCTGTAGTTTAGGACAGGGCAATATATTGATATTATATTCAATATTGACATCATGATATGAGAGTAGACATCATATGATTTGGGATATTGTAATGTGATATGGCATAAGTGATGTTTCCTGCATGGTTTTAAAGTATGCATTACAGTCAAGCACGTCCTAGACTGACTCCAATACCTCCTATGTGGAATCATTTGCAATACTTTTGAAACATTTCATCAGAAATCTTGTATGGGGGTCCCTGGCACAAAATATTCTCAGATGGGGGTCCGATGGAGGCTTAATACATATTAACTTAGGGGGTCCTTGGTATGAAAAAGTTTCACAACCAACCACTGCTGTAAACATAGTGGCATGCAAAGGAGCGAGGCTGTAATGTTGTTGATGAAGGAGGAGGTTTTGTGTGATGTTGCAGAGATTCTTGAAGTGCCTGTGGAATGTCACACATTCCATTCTTCACAGTCTACATAGCATGGCTGTCTGTCTACCTCTGGCTTCTGGTCATTGTCAGGTTTTTGGTTGGACATTGGAAAAATGTCCCGTTATCCAAAATGCAGTGCATGCCGATGAAGTCTTTTACAACCTGTGGAGCAGGGGTCTTCAACAGGGGGTCCGGGACCCCTAGGGGGTCCTCTGAGTTACTACAGGGGGGCCGGCAAATCTTTGTGTGATAGGATTTATTTTTTTACATTAACCACTTGAACCCTAGCATCCCTAATCTGAGGTGAACTTTAGCCAAAAATAGCAGATCTTTAAGCTCACAATGCCTCGTGCTGCGAGGCGTTGTGAGCTTGTAGATCGGCTTTTTTTTGGCAAAGAGGTATAGCTGTAGAGAGAGAAAAAGAGCAGACCAAGTAAAGTTTAATCTTAAACACAATTTTATACAAGTAGAGGGGGTCCCTGCTTCATCTCTCTCTCAGCTAGGGGTCCTTGGGCTGAAAAACGGTGAAGACCCCTGCTGTAGAGGCAAGGCTTTGTGCTAAGCATATTGAAAACTGAAACAAAAGAGAAGCAATATGTTCTGTCTCTCTACGGGAAGCTGAAGTCAGACTTTAAAATGTGAGACTACTCTCGTGTGTGTGTGTGTGTGTGTGTGTGTGTGTGTGTGTGTGTGTGTGTGTGTGTGTGTGTGTGTGTGTGCGTGCGATCAGAGAGATACAGTAAGACCGTTTCTACCATTTTCTCTGCAGCTGAGCCTCTTTTCCTATGCACTGCCTCTTCTCATTCTAATCCCAGCCGTTCTTTTACAGACGATTTGGGCCACTTGAATCACATTATCATTATTGTTGTTGTCGGGTGGAAACCTTGTATGTCCACAACTGTTACTTTTCAGAAAATAGCAGAAAAGAGCCTGTGTTCCAATGGATCCCATGCAGATATTATTTATTCACAAGCTCTTGTGAATGCTTTTCATTGGTTCGATATTTATAAAACCCACAGACACATTTAGCAGATCTACAAGCTCACAACACATCACGTCGCGACATGTTGTGAGCTTGTAGATCAGCTAGTTTTGCTGCTTTTGTGTGAAACTGTAGTATGACAAAGTAGGGCATTGATTTACCAAAGATAAGATGGATATACAAGGTTTCTAGCGCGCACACACACACACACACACACACACACACACACACACACACACACACACACACACACACACACACACACACACACACACACACACACACACACACACACACACACACACACACACACACACACACACACACACACACACACACACACACACACACACACACACAGTAACATCCTCAAGAGATCATATCCATTTTTAACTCTGAGAGTGTGCAAATGAAACCAAATTTGGTCACATTTATACACTCTCAGAGTTGAATTAACACTGAGGATTTCACAGTGTACATGGATGATTATATTGAGTCAGACATATTCCAGGCAGGGCACAGAGTGAATGAAGAGCCAGTAGTCGTACCCCTGAGTAGGGTTTGAAGCTCAGTTTCCTGCTCAAGGACACTTCCCCAAGGATGGATGCATTGGCTGTTGAAGAGATCGAACTTGTGACCTTCGTTCTCTCTACCACGTTAGCCTATCCTGCAGCCTTGAGAGTTTTTGCAATTGGTTTATTGCCATTTTACTCTATATATATTAAAGCCTCACAACTCCCAATTCACTGTATAGCCTATGTCGTTGGTTCTCAAAGTGGGGTCCGGGGACCCCCAGGGGTACTTGAGGGGGTTCCAGGGGGTACCCAGCTAAATGATGGATAGGAACCAAATGGACCCTTATGGGTCTGTAACTCTGAGAGTGTACAAATGGAACCAAATGGACCCTAACGGGTCCATTTGGTTCCATTTGTACACTCTCAGAGTTAGATTAACATTGATTTTGCAATATGAATTGGGGTCCCAGAGATAGAAATGCCATTAAATGGGGGTCTGTAGCCCTAATGCATGTCAAACTGGGGGTCCTTGAAATTAAAATCGTTGAGAATCACTGCTAGAGCCATAAAAATCTTCTCTTATGGGGGTCCCTGGCATATCTATTCAAATGGGGGTCCACGGGCTAATAAGTGTCAATTTGGAGGTCCTTGACATGAATGAGTTTGAGAACCACTGGCCTATGTTACTTACAAGCCATTTCTGTTTGGTAACAGTGCGTCTGATAAGGCCAAGACTGAGAATGTTGTCTGCAGGCGGAGGAATGTACTTTAGGATGCATCGTTCAAAAACATTTTGTGTGAATTTTATTTTCAATGTGAAAATTCTGTGTCAAAGTGTCAGACTGGGTGAGATCAAAACGAAAAAAATCAATGAAACAGTTTTTGTACAACGATGAAAAAAAACACAACAGACTTCACCTTCCTTTTCCCGGCCATCCTCTGAATTTGAAGATATTCAAAGTTATCAAGAGGGGTGGAAGACTGGGTGGTTGCATTGACGGAACAGCACATCATAACCAGTATTACAGCATTCAACAAAACAAATGTAGCATTCAGGTTTCAGGAATCAGGATGCTGCTGATGCTCTGTTGCAGATATCAATCCTAATAGGCTCTATTCACAGCAGCCATAATATGAAGACATTCACAGGTGTTACCAATGATACTAATGAAGGCTCTGTTCCATTCTGGTTAAACAGAGTCAGGGTGCTGATATTGTGCATGTTGGCTCACTGGAAACACTCTGTTACACCAGTGGGTCTACAGTTGGGGTCCAGGGACCCTCATGGGCTTCCAAATGGCCCCTTACAGGTGTGTAACTCTGAGAGTGTACAAATGGAACCAAATGGACCCGTAAGGGTCCATTTGGTTCCATTTGTACACTCTCAGAGTTATGGGGGTCGTGGAAACCACTGTGCTACACTAAATGGAACAGAGCCTTCATTAGTATCATTGGTAACACCTGTGAATGTCTTCATAATATGGCTGCTGTGAATAGAGCCTATTGCAACCTGCTGATCCAAAATGTAGAGACACTTCCAGCTGAAATGCCATACTCTATCAAATCGTCTTCAATTTGACTTGTGAGCAGAGATCTCAAGGTCACAGCAGGTCGGGCGACTACACAGTAAAATCTGCAGTGTTCATTTAACTCTCAAGAGTGAAATGAACAATTTAACTCTCAAGAGTTAAATTAACTCAGGGTTTTACGTGTACTCACAATTACCACCAGTGGCTACAATCAGAGGCTTGGTCGAAAATATTCCCCTATTGTCATAAGACCTGTTTTAAGTGTGGATTAGTATTTCTGTTGGATGATTCATAGATATAGATATAGATATATAGATAGATAGATAGATAGATAGATAGATAGAGATATATATAATCTTAAGTAAACAGATAAAAAATGACAATAATGCTGATAATATAAAAAAAAAACTATGCTGATAATTTGAACAAAAAGAAATTCAAATGTTGTACAGTGCAAGACAAACTATTTTCATGCCATGGAGTACATTTAGTATTGATTCATCGTCCTAATATTATGAATATGGATGGAGAGTGCCTTGGAATCGCTGACTCCACAGAAATGTGGGCTACTCAGGCTGAGTGAACTGTACAATGTAATGAACACTACTAATAATAGATGAGATTTATTACACCGCAGAAAATGTCCATCTGGCAGTTGTACTGTGCAGTCGTACACTGACTCCAGTTGTTCAGTGGAGTCAGTTTCAGTGGTGTAAAGTAACTAAGTACTGTACTTAAGTACAATTTTGAGGTACTTAGGAGTATTTTAAATTGTCTATACTTTTACTTCTACTCCACTACATCTCAGAGGCAAATATTATACTCCACTACAATTATTTGAAAACTTAATGACTAGTTACTTTGCAGAATTATTACATTATAAAACATACATTAACCACTTTAGCCCTATTTTATACCTAGGCTATTTGAAAATAGCCGATGTACAAGCTCACAACGCGTCGCATCGCGAGCTTGTAGATCGGCTGTTTTCAAACATTTTGATACCAATACCTTTGTACTTTTACTCAAGTAAATTTTGAATCCCGGACTTTTAATTGTAACAGAGTACTTCTACATTGCAGTATTGATACTTTTACTTAAGTAAATCATTTGAGTACTTTTTCCACCACTGGTCAGTGTGTGTGCCTGATGAAGGCCAGCTAGTTGGAACTGTCACTTTAGTGTGTGTGTGTGTGTGTGTGTGTGTGTGTGTGTGTGTGTGTGTGTGTGTGTGTGTGTGTGTATGTGTGGTGTGTGTGTGTGTGGTGTGCGTGTTCGTGTGATCTCACTCATTGTCATCCAGATGAGTTCAGCTGAACACAAGAGTGACCACAGAGGGCATGTGGGGTTGCCTGTTTGGCTCTGGATCTAACACAGAGCAATGTTCTCATCTGTGTGGTGACCACAGATGAGAAATCAAGTGTTCACATTGCAACTCTGCAGGCTGCTTGGTGATGTAACCTCCTCCGGGCTCTTACACAGGGATGCATCATGCTCACAGGTACACAGGCACTCACACTCTAATGTCTTATGGCAGATTTGCTCACATTTAAACCAAAGTCAAAGTCTTGGCTTGAAGTGCTAGTCCTTGATGTAAGCAGAGGAAAAATATGTGAAATCCACGATGTCATTTTTTCTTTTTTCTTTTTTTTTTTTTACCGTTTAGCTGTTTAGAAGTGTGTGTGTGTGTGTGAGAGAGAGAGATACTGATGGCATATTACTTTGTAATCAGCCATGTGTTCAGGGACGGAGACCTTTGTTCAATCAGGGACACGTCTTTTAGTTTCCAAATAAGAGATGATGATTCCTCATTTCAAAGGGGCGGTTGGCTGAACCCAGCAACCGCTTTATGTGGGATTCCCATACAGCCATTTGCAATAGATCATAAGGTCATCTAGTCGAGTCCTTTCCAGAGGCAGTGTAAAGGGAGATACGGGGAAAGCGAGAGGCACTAATTGTGCGCAGCACTTAAGCATTTAATGAGCGCAGTGAATAGATCAGATTACATGGTTGTCTGGATGTAGAGAATGAAACGTCATGACCTCTGTGCTGCTGTGTGCACAGTAACATTCTCTGTGTGTTCATTGTGTCCATTTGTAACTCTCAGGGTTATTTGACACTTCTGGACTGTGCAAACACTGTCTCAGATGTTTGGTGAATATTATGAAATGGGGTGGTACCATGGTTTATGTTCTGTTCTGTTCTGTGACTGTATTCAGTTGCGTTCCAGGCAGAGAAAACAATCCTCTTCACTCACACAGTATTCATTAAACGTGAAACAAAATAAAACCAAATGAAAAATAGCACTATAACTTTCAGGGTAACAGGGCAGCTGGGTGGGAGACTGTTCCCTGAACAGAAGAATACAGGTTTGGGGAGCATGTCTTATGTTCCCTCAACCCAGTTTGTTCCCTTATCCCTGCGTTCCCTCAAATCCATGTGCCGTCAACCCTACGTTACCGTAATCCTATATTCCCTTAATCCTATATTCCCTCAATCCTATGTTCCCTAAACGCTATGTTCCCTCATCAGCCCTATATGTTACCTCATGTTTTAGGCATAATTTCTTGAGCAGGAACCTGAGAATCCAAGAGGATGATGGCAGTGGAATGTGGACCATGCCAACTCCATGTGGCTACTGCAGTAACCATGTGCAATTTCTAAATGGATTATAACCGATTCTCACCGTATCTGTATGTAACTCGGACGGTGCTGAGTTGACACTGCGGCCATCACAGCTTAGTGGCCACTCACTTGGGCATCCCTCATATACAGTAGTGAGTCATACGGTCCACTGGGTCACATTCCTATTGAGTCGTCATGGTCAGCATTCCGACAGTGTCATGGCATGCAAAAGGCTGCCCCTGCTATCATTATAGTGATGCCAGGAAGGGCTGATACTGAGGGAACATATAGGGCCCGAGCTGACCCCACTGTGATTATGGCCACAGATTATCACAACAAAGGTTTGGGATGTTTAGATTAGTTTTCCTAAATCCAGCAAATAGTGAAACAAGGAGCTTTTCTTTTTGCTTTCAGTTTCTATATTAGTTTTCCTAAATCAAGTATACAAATAGTGAAACGAAGAGAATTTTTCAGTGACAGTTTCTATATTAGTTTGCCTAAATCCATCATACAAATAATGACTTTGTGTTTCTATTCATGCTCCCTGGCGCACAGTTATCTGTAACAGTGTGCATCATCCACTTAAAGACCGTGTTACAACTCGTCACGGCGTACTGTAGCAAACATATACTTTCATTATCAGGTGAAGTGGCACATTGTCTATTCATGAGGAAGAGACCTTGGTGTACCTGACTCTCCTCACTCACTGTGTCACTCACTCACTGGTGGAAAAAGTACTCAAATGTTTTACTTAAGTAAAAGAATCAATCAATACTGCAATGTAGAAGTACTCTGTTACAAGTAAGTCCGGAATGAAAAATGTACTTGAGTAAAAGTACCAAAAGTGAAATTACTTAAATGTTTGAAAATAGCCTAGGTATAAAATAGGGCTAAATTGGTTAATGTATGTTTTATTATGTAATAATTTATATCTGCAGTAGTAACTAAAGTTTTGAAATAATTGTAGTGGAGTAAAAGCACAATATTTTCCACTGAGATGTAGTGGAGCACAAGTAAAAGTATAGACAATTGGAAATACTCCAGTGTCCACCTCAAAATTGTACTTAAGTACAGTACTTGAGTAAACGTACTTAGTTACTTTACACAACTGCACTCACTCACTGTGTCACTCACTCAGTGCCATTAACTGAATTTGTATGATAATTAATATTCTTAGACTGATGTTGCCTTAATGCTGAACTGTAACTTTCTGCATGTTAGTATAGTTACAGTTTTGTAATGTAAATACACATATCAACACAGGTGTCAGCATATCATTTAGTCATAGGAAAGGGGGCTGGCATGGCTGTCGTGATCCCATGGCTCAAAGGAGCACAATGTCTCGGACTTTGAAAACCCCTGCTGTAGGTAATTTGATTGGTTCAGGCTAGTCTCCTTATAACAGGCAACGCTACATATCAGCACTGTTTGGCACGCAACTATGTCTACAGTTTGAAAATACAACAGTTTGCTTGCGCACTGTTTTGCCTGCAACTATGTCTACAGTGTGCTTGCTTACTGGCTGTCAGGAACCGGTCTAATAACAAATATATTAGAAATATACTTCATATCCCTGCCAATCTCTTATCTCATGCTAAACAATTCTGGAATTCTAAACTGCAAACTGCAAACTCTGTGCATTAAAGTTCAAGTTGAAGTTTGAGATGTGTACTTCTTGCCAATTCTAGCCTAATTTGGGATGTAAAACAAAATCATAGATGCTGAGGGAACATAGGGCCGTATTAAGATACGGTCACTTTTGTGGGGAGTGACGTACGATATAGCATAAATTTGGCTATATTATTCCGGTATTCATGCCTGCCATCTGTGGAACACACATGGAATGTTCATAGACTCTCAAGAGATTCACCAGGCCCTTCCTAATCTCCTCATTAAATCCTCTTGACCCACTTTGTGAAGATATCCCAGTCATCTTATAGACACAATTCTCGCCTTGTCTGGGGTACTTTCCCTGCTCGGTGTTTTGGCTGAAGGATAAATGGCTACCTCAGTCTGCATTGTTCCCAATTTAAACAAACTGTGGCTCCGTTGTGCCTGAGACCATCAGCAGAACCTTTCCTCAGAATAGCAGCAAACAAGACACCATCGTTTTCAGCCACAGTGTCCCTGACTGCACCTCAGTGGTGGAAAATTCTGAGGTCTTTTTTTACTTTACTTGAGTATATCCAGTTTTCAATACTTTATACTTTTACTCCACTACATCTCGGAGACAAATATTGTACTTTTTACTCCACTACAATTATTTGAAAACTTTGTAGTTACTATTTTTTTTCTAGATTTAGATGCGTAACACAAAACGTGCATTAACCGCTTATAGCTTATACTTCGGGTTAGGGATTGGCTATTTTCGAAAAAGATTTCGAGTACTTTTACTTTTGGTACTTTAAGCATATTTTGATGCCAATACTTTTGTACTTTAACTCGAGTAACATTATCAATACTGCCCTTTTACTTACATAGTAACATAGTATTTCTACATTGTGGTATTGCTTGTGGATCTGCTATTTTTAAATAGCCAAATAAATCTTAAAATGACAAAGCAAAGCAAAGCAAAGTTTGTTGTTTACCCAGGGTGTCGGACTAAGCACGAAGCTTGTTTCCAGCCGGACCCTGCATGGAAGCCTTGCTCAAGGGCTATTCAGCGGTGATTCATGATTGATGTGATGAATTGGGGAATCGAACTAGGGACCCTCCGGTATCAAGGCCGCCCCTCTAACCACTAGGCCACCGCTGCCACTACACAGATGCGTTCCCGGTCTTAATGGATTAAGTGAAACATCTGAATACTTCTTCCACCACTGCTGCTCACCGTGGCCGACACACACACACACACACACACACACACACACACACACACACACACACACACACACACACACACACACACACACACACACACACACACACACACACACACACACACACACGCTGACTCAGTGATGCCATGTAGTGATATCACTGAGGTCAACTCTGACTGATAGAGACAGGCTGTGTCGCATGGCCGCAAATTGGAAAGCCTTTGTTGCCACGGCGATTTCTCTGCTCTTGATCTTTTGTGTTGACACGATGGGCCAGTGTGTGGTCATTACCGTGAGCAAAGAACCGCCATTTACCAGTTTGAAGTAAAACGTGCCCTTTGTTGCAGTGAAGGAGTGACATAACAAACAGCAGAGTTGCTTAACACAGGCACATATTCTATCCAGAAGAAAGGTTGCCCCCAAGGGCCCAGATTCCAGGGCAGGGAGAGGGTGGTTGAGTATCACAGGAATGCAACGCATAAATGACTTGTAACCAGTGGTGGAAAAAGTACATTTTGTACTTAAGTAAAAGTACTGAGATTTAGAAATACTCCATTGCAAGTAAAAGTCCCAAATTCTAAATTGACTTGAGTAAAAGTACAAAAGTATTGGCATGAAAATATACTTAAAGTTTGTACTCATTATGCAGAATGTCCCATTTCACAAGTTTTCAAATGTATATAATGTTTAAAAATCATGGAAATACTCCAGTAAAGTAAAAGTACCTCAAAATTGTACTTAAGTACAGTACTTGAGTAAATGTACTTTACACCACTGGTTCTAACCAAGATGGGAAGAAGTGTGAGGAACTATTCCCAAACTATCCCCAGATAGATGCCTTGGGGAAATTAAAACTACAGAAACACAAGGTAATGGTGATAACACACAGTGGTGGTGAAGTGGTTCTGTCTGTCTGGGAACCGGAGGGTTTCCAGTTCGACCCCCGAGTCCTCCTGAATTTGTCTTGGGAGTAGTAATAATAATAATAACTTTATTTGTATAGCACTTGCCAAAAGAAGAGATAAAACTGTGAGCAAGATCCTGATCCCCTAACTGCTTCTCACGAGCAAGGTGTTGCCTTGCGCGGTTTCCTCCACTGTGTGTGTGTGTGTGTGTGTGTGTGTGTGTGTGTGTGTGTGTGTGTGTGTGTGTGTGTGTGTGTGTGTGTGTGTGTGTGTGTGTGTGTGTGTGTGTGTGTGTGTGTGTGTGTGTGTGTGCGCGTGCGTGCGTGCGTGCGTGCGTGCGCGCGTGCGTGCGTGTTTGTAACCATAATAGACAATCTAAATAATATTACTGTAATCTGCACTACGCACGCACAGACAATCTCCCTTTCTCTCTCTTTTTCTCCCTCTCTCTCTCTTTTTCTCACACACAAACACACACACACACATATCACACGCACTTACACACGCACGCGCACACACCATTTCACATAGGGAAATCACGGCCTACGCAAAGCCTTTGAAGCATACAATGCAGACCTGTCATCGTAAAGCACTCACGCTTGCCCTCGGAAGGCTATCGATCACATTATCTCTCCTCCCTGGCGCTATCTGCCCACACAAGTCTGATATACCGCTTGTGGCGATACAGTCCTGTGGCTGTGATAAGCGGAGCAGACATCATCCTCCACGCCTACCCTCATGTTCCACTAGACAGACAGACATGACAGTCACTGAGCCAAGCAGTGCACCTGGACCCGTCTCTGTAGTGCCCGGGAGATCCTGCCAACAGACAACTGAGTCAGATGATGCACACTCTAGTCTCTCCCAATCAGTGGTGGAAAAAAGTAGTACTCACATTGTTTACTTAAGTAAAAGTATGTCAATACTGCAATGCAGAAATACTCTGTTGCAAATAAAAGTCCGGGATTCAGAATTTACTCGAGTAAAAGTACAAAAGTATTGGCATCAGAATGTACTTAAAGTACCGAAAGTAGAAGTGCTAGTTATGACGAATGTCCCGTCTAAAATGTGTAAAAGGCTTTTGAAAATAGCAGATCTACAAGCTCACAACGCGTCGCCATGCGACGCGTTGTGAGCTTGTAGATCGGCTATTTTCAAATAGACAAAGTTTACATAGGGCTGAAGTGGTTAATGTATGTTTTGTAATAATAATCAAAATCTACAAAGTAACTAAAGTTTTCAAATAATTGCAGTGGAGTAAAAGTACAATATTTATCTCTGAGGTGTAGTGGAGTAGAAGTAAAAGTATAGAAAAATGGAAATACACCAGTAAAGTACAAAATTCCTCAAAATTGTACTTAAGTACAGTACTTGAGTGACATGTACTCCACCACTGTACTCTAGTCTCTCCCAATGTCTCTCCTCCACTACTCAGCACGGTACAATTAGCCGTACTGTATATGACTCACTCTTTCCCTGAGGTAAAGCTAAACGTTTTCATTGTGAGTTCTGTTCCGTTGAGAGACGCCCCGCGGCTCAGACGCTACTCGTAGCCAGCTGGCATGTCAAAGGTGTGATCCACAGCTATCAGTGTGTGTGATGCCGCTTGTCAGGGTGGGTGAGCCCCGCCGTGTGTTCTGTACTCTCCCTCATTTTGATTCCCGTGAGATGACAAGATGTCATTATTACTCATAGCTTGGAGTATTGTTTTGATATTGTGTGTGTGTGTGTGTGTGTGTGTGTGTGTGTGTGTGTGTGTGTGTGTGTGTGTGTGTGTGTGTGTGTGTGTGTGTGTCAATGGGCTTCCTTTGTAACTTTTGCTTTAGTAAACATGTTGACAACAGAATTTCACTTATTTCTTTCTTTCTTTCTTCCATCCACCCATCTCGGTTCTGGTCTGTCTGTTAAAAATGCAGCTGCTAGACTTTCATCTGGAACAAAGAAAAGACAGCTCACTTGCACAGAATTGATAGAGTTTGCGTTTTGTTTATAAATGGATTAGCTCCACAATACGTCTCTTGATCTGCTAATTCCACATTCTGCCCTCAGGTCAGAGGTCACTTATAGGCCATCCTCTCAGCAACAACTCTCAGTTCCCCAATCACACCTCAAAATCAAAGGTGACCAGGCATGTTCTGTTGCTGCCCCTAGGCTCTGGAATAGTCTCCTGTCCCACATTAACCACTTACCACAACACACCCTATATACACTATGTACTTAGCTGACCGTAGTCCCCTGGGGGTCTATACTTGGGCCCCTCCTTTATTCCCTCTACACTAAATGTTTTGGTGAATGTTCACCTCACAATGTGGAAGTCAGGGTTCATGTGGTTAAGTCTTCAACCGCTGACAATTACAATTTAAAGCCTGTCACCTTTTTTCTCTTGCATTTAGCTCAGACTGAGGTCGTCCCATATTTTTTCTTCACTCAGTGGATTTCATATATTGTATTTTTAATACCCTCTTACAGCGGTTTAATCTATTGTTTTATTTGGTTTCTCATAACGTTATCATTTTGGTTTTGATTTTAGAATGTTATTGTGATTTATGTGTTTTTCATTTTAGTCTTCCTTTTGTGTGTATTATGATTTATTATGTTCTTTTTGCTTGGCTATCCTTAGTCTCGTGTGGCCAGACCTCCCACAATGTTCAAATGCTTCCGGTCATACAGCACTCTGAGATTGTGGAATAGTTGTCTGGCTACACAAGGCTAGGCTATCCTCAATTGGGAAGCACGTTGGGTCAAAGCCTGTTGTTCTTAAAGGAGAATGTTTGTTTCTATAACCTTTTATATGATATTATTATATCCTAGGATGAGTGGTACAGTAGGAAAAAAAGCTCCATCTCGAGTCCACCGCAGCTAAAAACCAGAGCGGACGGTCCATGCGCTGGATCGCTATTTTTATCGCGATTTTATGTATATTTTTGTTCATATTCAGCATCTAACACAAACACTGTAAAATCACGATAAAAATACGCGATCTAGCTAGATCTAGTTTTTAGCTGCGCTGGACTCGGGATGGAGTTATGAATTTTTCTACTGTACCACTCGTCTAAGGATATAATAATATCATATAAAGGGTAAGAAAAACGTAGTCCGGAATTCTCCTTTAAATATGCCGTATAACATTCAAGATGAATGTAATCTGAGAGTGACCTTGGCAGTGTGTAACAGAATGTGGCAACACATCATCCTTATAGTAGTCACCGCTGTGCCAATCTGTGCACGTGCATGCACTCGTCTCCTGGCGTAGCACACTCATTACTACAACTGCTGGTCCATCTGGCCTACACATGCCCCTTCTATTACCGTCGCTGTCGGGCACAAATCTTGTATCTCCATATTTCATCTTTTTGTGTTTTTTTTCCTCATAAATCAATGCCCTATTTTGTATGTTGTCGAATTACAGTGTCACGCAAAATTAGCCAACACATCGCTACACGACATGTTGTGAGCTTGTAGATCGGCTATTTTTGAAAAATTATCAACAATCTTTTAACATTATGAAAGTTTTTGCCTAATGCCTAAAAGAGGGAAGCCAGGTTGAGCAAGGGGTTAAGTCTGGGGTGCACCACGCGCTGTCAGGCTTTAATGTTGCCTGACAAAGCACGTCAAGGGTTCGAATCCCGATCCCGACGACCTTTGCTGCACGTCACTCCCCGTCTCTCGCTCTCTCTCTCCCTATTTCCCGTCAATCTTCACTAGTATGTACTATCAATAAAGGCAGAAAGTGGTTAAGTCTGTCTGTGGGTTTTATAAATATTTAACCACTGAAAATAATTAACAAGAGCTTCAGTACATTTGATCCATTGGAGCACGGGTTCTCTTTTATGCATTTCCTGAAAAGTATTTGGTTTTGGACATTCACAATTTTTTGGTGATATATGACAGGCATTAGATTCACTCTTGCACTCTGTTGCAGTATCCAGGTTCCCTGCTGCTTTGGGTATTGTGAGGGACATGAACAGATTACCCCTGCACTGACCTTCTTCAAGGGCTGAGCCCTTTCCGCATCAGTCGTACTGACAGTGAAATCCGGAGTGTTCATTTAACAAGTGTGATGAATAAACCTGACTTCTATGACGTTTGTACGTTGTCACGCGTGATTCACTGTCAAGTGTCATCAAAAATACTCTAGGACAGTGGTTCCTGAGCTTTTTAGCTCAAGACCCAAGAGAGATTAGTAGTAGTAGTACTAGTAGTAGCTTCATTGTCACAAGTACAACGAAATTAAAAAAGTGCCAACCGATCAGTGCATTAAAATCTATCTATACAAAACGAACAAAAACAAAACAAAGAAAAACAGACAACAAAAAAACAACAAAAACATACACATAACCATGCAACAGATCATCATCTCTTCACAGCATTGAGTGTGACTACCGCTGTGGGATAGAAGCTATTGCTGAATCTGCTGGTCCCTGACTTAATTGATCTATACCGTTTGCCCTGGACCCAAACTAGTGAAAATAGCAGATCTGCAAGCTCACAACGCGCCGCGTTGTGAGCTTGTAGATCTGCTATTTTTATTACTTCTTAAATTTCTATTTTTATTTATTGAAATTCTAAATTAAATTGTTTTTAATTGATGAAAAGTTGTAATTTTTGCTGATAAACTTAAAAAAAAAATGGTATTGTATTTATTTATTTATTTTACGTATAGGAAACAAGAAATAGGGGATATTACTTGTGACCCATAAAAATTGCTCCGCGACCCAGACACGGGTCCCGACCCACTGTTTGGGAAACAGTGCTCTATAGGAGGTGTTTGCGAGTGTGAGTGCGCAATGTTTACTGTATGTTTGTGGGTGAGTGGGATTGTGTGTGTGTGTGTGTGGCGGGGAGGGGAGGGGGGGGCTCACAATGGCATAGCGCCCCTCTGTGAAAAGGGCAGATGGCAGCAAAAAGCAGATTGCACGGTTTTTATTTAATGCCCACATCAACAGTGACGAGGTTGAAGGGCAGCGCTGCCTTTAGTGCGCCACACATTTCGGTTATTGTTTTTAAACCGGCAGAAGATGTCCTCCCCCCCCCAGCCCTACCACGCCCCCACACACACCCCACCCCCTCCCTCCAAACTGTGCCAATAACCAGCTCTGCCACTGCCAGTGGAGAGTGCTGCCATCTGTCACATGTGCTTGTGTGTGTGTGTGTGTGTGTGTGTGCTTGTGTGTGTGTGTGTGTGTGTGTGTGTGTGTGTGTGTGTGTGTGTGTGTGTGTGTGTGTGTGTGTGTGTGTGTGTGTGTGTGTGTGTGTGTGTGTGCGTGTGCGTGTGGCCACACACAGTTCACAGTCGGTGTCATATGCGTCCCCTTTTTGCTGCAGTTCTTTTTTGTTTTACCATATGTTATTGTTTAATGTTTACCAAAACACTGTTTCTATCTAGGTAAATAATAATAATAATACATTTGATTTGTAACGTAGATGTGACAATAAACCTGATTCTGATTCTGATTCTGATATATAACGATTGTAACATACTTTGAAAGATTTAAAGATAATAATAATGAAATGAGTAAAATTCAGATCAATGGCCTCTTGCAGACCCCCCCCTCCCCAGATATACACAATATCTAAAATAAAAAATAAATGTGTGAATGCTGTAGTGCGCTCAACAATAAGCTCCCATTCTATCCAGTCCTCTGCCTTTCTGTGACAATGTCAGGTCATGAGGAAATATGATAGCGTGGGAATCAGTTTTCAAGTAGAAAGGAGAGAAACGCAACCTTGTGTCCTTTTTGGCATTTCTTTACCGCCATGAAAAGGCTTTATCGTCATCACGACAGGGAGATCAGTGGAGAGACGGGGGGAGAGAGGGACCGCGGGAGGGTGTGTGTGTGTCTGTGAGAGAGGGAGAGAGAGAGAGAGAGAGAGAGAGGTTTAGACCTAAGGTGCATGAGCATAGCAGCTGATATGTACTGTCCATATGATATGGACATTAAGGTGCAAGAAGAGTATCAGCGCCTTGTACATGAGTTTATGGCGCGTGTTCAAGTTCAACCTCATACAGTAGTCCACAAAAGGTCACTTTCACTGGTATAATCCATAACTTGCTGGCTGCATCATTGTTGTTCTTGCTGCAGCAGCATCATCATCATCAGTGGTGTAAAGTAACGAAGTACAATTTTGAGGTATTTTTTACTTTACTGGAGTATTTCCAATTTTCAGTACTTTCACTACTTCTCAAATCAAGTCAAATGTTGTACTTTTACTCCACTACAATTATTTGAAAACTTTAGTTACTAGTTACCTTGTAGATTTGGATTATTATTACAAAACATACATTACCCACTTCAACCCTATATACATTTCGGCCATTTGAAAATAGCCGATCTACAAGCTCACAATGCGTCGCATCGCGACGCATTGTGAGCTTGTAGATCTGCTATCTTCAAAAGATTTTTTACATTTTATACATTTGAAAACTTGTGCAATGGGACATTCTGCATAATGAGAATAAGGCTCCATACACCCACCGCCGCCTCAAGTGGCTCTGTGATTAAGTACGCCACGGTGCTTTGTGCGCTCGATTGGGTCATTTTCATGCTAATTAGTGTGCGCAGTGTGGTCGAGGTCTGTTTTTCACACTGTGTCGACGGAGCCGCGTGGAGTCACAACCCGCCCCGTAAACATGTAATCTGCTTCGTGTCTGTGGGTCGGGATGTGTCAGATCATCGAAGGATCAAATTAGATCCCTGTGGAACGGTTTGAATCCGATTTAGCTGAAGCTAGCGTGTGAGTTATATAGGCTCACACATCCCAGCTCACATCAAAGCTTGCCCCCCACCCTCGCCTCGTTTTAAAGCCATTCAAACCGGGAACGCATATTGTATGTGTGTCATTTTTTTAACTTTCTTTGGGCTATTCAAAAATAGCAGATCCACAAGCTCATAGTGCGGCACCGAGTGCCGCGCTATGAGCTTGTAGATCTGCTATTTTTGAAAGGTCTTTCATTTCATTAACCTACAGGGAAGGAAGTAAACTGTGGTCCAACATGAGATCACAAAAGTCTCAGGTTAAACTGTTTATCATCACTGCTTGTTTTCTTGGTACAGTATGTATCGTATATTGGAACAAACAACGTTTTGACTCCCTGCTTTCCTCTCTCCCCAGCCATCAAAGTGAACTGTCAGGGCTCATGTGGGGTTTCCAACAAAATGAACGACACCTCATGGACGCTGGAGGAGCAATATTTCAACAGCACACTGTCGGTAACCGACAAAGGTGAGGTCATTTAAGTTTCTACAGTGCACAGCAATAGGGCTGGGCTTTATGACTTCAAATCAATATCATTTATTTTTAAACTTTTGCCTCAATTACGATTAATGAACGATTTATATTGTACTACTACTAGAAGTTTTGCATGTTGATTCATTGATATATAAGAGAACAAAAAACAAAAGTTGGTTATTAGTTCTAAAGGTCGGTTTCGGTGTATTTTTGGTCAGCCCTAGCACAGCATAATCCTGAGCTAATGAGTGAAACTAACACTCAGGATGTGCCACCATGCCAGGTAATGGAACAGTGTGAATTCAATCAAGTAAAATAGCCATCATCATTATTCAACCTGTAGCGTGGATAAGCTGCTTGTAGGAGGAACAGTAACACTGACTACTAGGGCTACAGGGAGCAAAACATTTGTTTGGATTCTACAAATAAAATATATTAAATAAAATCAAAATAAATCAGAATTACAAGTGTGGTCGTCTTCTATTGAATATGATGGTAGAAGGTTTTAGGGCCTTCTGTGAGCATAGCATCCATACTTGTAGCCCAGAAGCCATGTAACATGGTCGGGGGAGATTTCCCTTTGACTGAGCTGTAGATGTTTGGTTTCCCACACAGGACATCCGGGTTTGAAATCAGGTCGTTACACGTAGCATGTTAGTCATGCTGTCCTTGTAGTGATCTGCATCCTGTCAAAACACCTGACTATAAGGTATATACGTGTGGTATACTGTGTAGTTTGAGTGTGGGTTTTGCTCACTTCTGCTTTCTAACCAAACTCACCTTTAGATGTCACATGACGTTATCGATAGACGGAGATCCCTGATCGTCTAGCAACACGAGGCTACACCACATCTTGAGGGCTGCACACAGCTATTCTTCAAAGCAGTGACTGTGCTGATGTAGCAAACTGTATGGTTTTCATTTCCATTTAGGCATTTAGCTGTGAGGTACCCAGAGTAATGATCAGCATGTGCAACCATAGTGTAGAGCAAGCTGCAGGCAGGTGTAACCATTAGAAAGAGCTAGGGCTGTGCAATTAACTTCAAATAAAACCGATTTTTATAACCAATAACGACATGTTGTAGGTCAATTGAATAATCAAGAAGGAGTTTTTTTTCGACACAAAACAGTTTTAATATTTTTTTTTATAATGGCCTACAATCGAACCCTAGTATTATACTTACTGCAATGGTGGCGTACAAAAATAGCCAATACAAAAATATAGTTTGCCGTGTTCTCTAGTGATTATGTAAAGGGAAGGGGATGGTAACAGAAAGGAGATATGCAATTTTTGTTTCGTTTTTTTCCTGGTATACATGATTGTAGAGGCTTTACTTACTGTGCAGTGAATTAGTGTGGTAATAGTATAGTAGGGCTGTGTGGTGCAGTTAACCGCCAAACCGCCAGGACACGTTGCTTTTTTACCGCAGTAATAAAAATTCCATACCACCCCCGCCCTAGGTAATAGCGTTTTTAACAGCTATGCATGTAGACCGGAAGGAAGCCCCCCAGCCAGCTATACTAATGTAATGACCCCTGTCTAAGACTATAGTCATACGATGGTGTGACGTCCAGTGCAAAAAAATAGCCGATCTATAAGCTCACAACGCATCACGATGTGACAAGCTGAAGGCTCATAATGCTTCACAATGGGACATTTTGTGCCCTTGCATGGGACACCGTCGTACGGTGGAGTATAAATGAGGTGTACTGCTGTCTGCGTCGCTCTTCCGATATCAAACTTAGAAATTAGTGTCTACCAATCACTGATGAGGCCTTGCTGTTGTCAGTCGTGGAAAAAGTACTATTTTTTTTTACTTAAAAGTATCAATACTGCAATGTACAAGTAAAAGTCCAGAATTCAAAATGTACTTCAGTAAAAGTACAAAATTATTGGCATCAAAGTGTACTTTAAGTACCAAAAGTAAAAGTATACAGAATGTCCCATAAAAATCTTTTGAAAATAGCAGATCTACAAGCTTACAATGCGACGCATTGTGAGCTTGTAAATTGGCTATTTTCAAATGGCCGAAATGTATATAGGTCTGAAGTGGTTAATGTATGTTTTGTAATAATAATCAAAATCTATTAATAACTAACTAAAGTTTTCAAATAATTGTTATTTGTAGTGGAGTAAAAGTACAATATTTGGATCAGAGATGTAGTGGAGTAGAAGTAAAAGTATTGGAAATTGGAAACACTCAAGTAAAGTACAAATACCTCAAAATTGTACTTAAGTAAATGTACTTAGTTACTTTCCACCACTGGCTGAGTGGCTGTTGTTGGGGTACTGCTGGCCAGGAACATTTGGACCTGGAATTTGTCCTCCGCATTGACACATTCTAACTATTGGGAGTAGTGGGAAACTATTTAACAGCACCTGGGGAGAGGTCTGGTTCGGTGTCTTCTCACAGAGACAGTTCAACACTAAAGCTACAGGAGGAGCTGGGATCAAAACCGGAACCTTACTGTTCCTAGATGGCCACTCGACCTCCTGAGCCTGCATATACGGTCAAATACAGTATGTTCACCATTCACCATGTACCACCAGGGCGTACAACACTGGGGCGCATAGCTAGACCTCTCGGAAATGAGGGCTTTAGACAACCTATTGTTTTGTGTGTGTGTGTGTGTGTGTGTGTGTGTGTGTAGTGTTGTGTGTGTGCGCGTGCTTGCGAGCCATGCATGCGTGAAACCTGTTGAAAATGCAAATTGCCATGTGGACCTCAGTGACAGTCATTAGACCATGTAATCTGCGCTGGTTAAAACATCACTGAGCACTTCAATGCTTAACCCAAGGTCTCTCTGTCTCTCTCTCTCTCTCTCTCTCTCTCTCTCTCTCTCTCTCTCTCTCTCTCTCAGATACAGCAGTAGTGCAATGTTTCTGAACACACAACCACAATACAAACTGCATCCATGCAACAGTCTGGACAATAGAATAGATATAGAACGTGATAGGAAGCGAATGAGTAACCTTTACAATGTATTCGTCTGTGCTAACTGGAGCTGTGAGCGCTGAAGGCAGAATTCGCTTTACAGTTGTTTTTCTGTGCTTATTATTACATTGTGTTCATGTCTGTGTAATGGTTTATGAAAGGTATACTGTAAGCACGCACAGTAAAATCCCCAATGGTTATTTATCCATTAACTCTGGGAGTGAACAAATGGATCCAGTAACTCTGGGAGTGAACAAATGGTACCAAATGGACCCCTACGGGTCCATTTGGTACCATTTGTACACTCTCAGAGTTAACCATATAAACCCTAGCATCCCAATTCCGTAGCAAACATTCGTCTATAATAGCAGATTGATGCGTTGTGTGAGCTTGTACATTGGCCGTTTTCTGTGAAGAGATTTGGGGTAGACGGGGAGAAAAAGGAGCGGATCGAGTATAGAGCCATGAGGGACCACATTTTACCCCGTAGCGGTAAACAGATGCTCTATATTCACGCTCACGCAGTGAGATAACAAGGTATGGAGACGTGATATCGACGGTACGAAATATACCAGGATTGGAAATCTGCGGCTGTTCCCACAGGACGTCAAAATTAAATGTACCAATAAATTACAGCCATTTCATGCGAGTGGAAAAGGTGTTTATCACTGTCAGGACGGTGTAGTGGCATCAGTGAGATGGCAAGAGAGCGTAGGAACATGTAATCTAGCACAGTAAATGTATTCCAGTATAGATATCACCAGTAAATGTCACTAAATGGTAATGTAAGGCGTTGGTTCTCAAAGTGGGATCTGGGGACCCCCAGGGGTCCTTGAGGGGTTTCCAGGGGGTCCCCAGCAAAATGCATCACAATAATTCTTTACCACATTAATCTTTTTTACTTTGGCTATTAAAAAATAGCAGATCTACAAGCTCTACGAGCTTGTAGATCTGCAATTTTATTTAAATCGTGAAAATGTGTGCAAATCTTTGAATGCAATAGTTTTTTAAAGCGAACATTTGTAACTCAAATCTTTGCTTCTGGGGGGGTCCCTGGAACAAAATATTTTGACATGGGGGGTCCGCGGCCAAATACATATCATTTTTGAAAAAGTTTGAGAACCACTGATGTAAGGCTCCACAATATTGCCAAGAACACAAGGGCCTGTTAGGAAATAACAAAAAAGTCTCCATCTCATGACAGGCGAAAGACGAGGGTCATAGCGTGCCTAACCAAACTGTACATGGTGGGAACCAGTGGACAAACACGTTCTGATGCCAGGAAAGTTGTGTAACTACCAGTGAATGTGGCACGTACCTAAATCCCTAGAGGACAGAGATAAGGCCAGATGGCCATGCGATGGCAAAAGTCTATTGTTAAGAGACATGACATGATTTATAGATGTATTGAAAGATGAGGGATAATGACTGTATAATACCCAATGTCGGGGTAGATGGGCCTCCGACAATCTGTATCACGCTTGCTGCACTATATATGTCTCTGTAGACTTAAAGGGATTGTTCACTTTTGAACCAGCGGACCGGTAGGCAACGGTTCCGGTAGGAGACACAAAGGAGACTCTTTTGTGTCTCCTACCGGAACCGCTGCCGGTCATCAAATTATTGGCTTAGGAATGCGACAAAAACAAAAAAATATCCATGAATTCAAGTCTCCATCCATGGGGTGACTAATCGATAGAAAAAATGTCATTTTGGGGGTGAACTATCCCTTTAACGTCTGCATTGCATAAATAAAGCCACGCTTGAGATTCAACATTTGTCTCACGACTCCTGATCAATTCTCTGGAAGAATAACCCAGCCACAGAAATCCACAACAACGGTCCTCGGGGAGCGCTGTCATCATAGCTTGTAACAATGACAGCCGTGTCAGTGATGTGTCCGTTGCTGCTTTTATTTTGATATACTATTGGGAAATAAATATCTGAATGTCGTCCCTTGTGTATTAGTGCTGTGTGGAAGAGTTGATACAACGTTTGATGGTTTATTCAAAAACAGGGTTGGGAAACATCTTCACATTTTATGCCTCTTAAATCTTATTTATATTAAAACAAAAATAAATCTTCCAGGGGGGTTACATGGCCTATACAGTCAATTTAATTCTGAAGAGTGTATAAATGGAGCCAAATGGAATCTTACGGGTTCATTTGGTTCCATTTCTCTTCAGAGTTAAATTAACACTGAGAATTTTACTGTGCCCACTGAGCCATAGTCGTCTATTAGACCTCCGTCTAAAACGGGGTTATAATTTGTCTACTGGTGAAAGTTTTTTAGCGGTCTAGGCTTAGCCTAGACGTTGATTAGCTGTTTTTTAAACGTCTATTTATAGACCGTCTATATTATAGACGTCATTTCTACGTCTATAATATAGACGGTCTATAAATAGACGTTTAAAAAACAGCTAATCAACGTCTAGGCTAAGCCTAGACCGCTAAAAAACTTTCACCAGTAGACCAATTATAACCCCGTTTTAGCCTACCCCTTAGACGTATTTTAGACATCTAATAGACCAAAAAATGCTCAGTGGGTGTGCTACTCACTGTACTTACATTTTCCTTACATTGCAGCTCAACCAGTTTCTCTAGAACTCTTCTAGAACTAGGTGACGTTACGTTGAAAGTTCATAAACTACCATCACCCAGGTAACTGTAATACATTATTGAAACAAGTAAAACTGCATTGGGAAAATGTGGACACATTTTCTTTTAACCCATTAATGCCTAGGGCTGATTCTACAAAATGTCTTCTAAATAATGTTGCCGTATCAGTGTTTCTCAAACTTTTTCATGGCAAGGACCCCCAAAATGATATGTATTTGGCCGCGGACCCCCATCTCAACATATTTTGTTCCAGGCAGGGACCCCCAGAAGCAAAGATTTTAGCTACCAATGTTTGCTTTAAAAAAAAATATATATATATTCAAAGATATGCAAAAATGTGCACGATTTTTCAAAAATAAATAGCAGATCTACAAGCTCCTATGAGCTCGTAGATCTGCTATTTTTGAATAGCCAAAGAAATCTAAAAATGACACAGATGCGTTCCCGGTCGTAATGGGTTAACACAAATTAGGTTTCACCGTCTGAGCAAAAGATTGGATTGAAAATCTTCTGTAGTGTAACAGTCCTGTTATGTTCACTAACCGACTACGCACACGTCTCTGGTTTTGATCCCGTTATTGCAGGGATTGTCAACTCAACTTTAGATCAGCTTGAATCATAAAAAAAAAGAATACATCATTTCTCCCAAGTGATTGCTTGTGAAATCAGGCCTATTGTTAGATCAAAGAGCTCAGTGAAGAACCGAAGAAAGCTAACATGCACGCTGTGCAGGGAGTGGACTAACACACGGTGCACGCTGTTCCAACGTGCGTGCGACTGTCCAGGGACTACAGAGAGACAGAATTATGGTTAGGATCCTTAACGGTTCCCTTTTAACAATTCCTTTTTCTTTGGGTCTTCATAAAATGTATACACAAATTCAACCTTACATACAGTACTGCATGCATATTATTGTCGTGGTTCTCAAAGTGAGGTCCATGGACGCTCTGGGTTACTTGAGGTTGGTTCCAAAGGGACCCCTCACAGGTCTGTAACTCTGAGAGCGTAGAAATGGAACCAAATGGACCCTTACGGGTCCATTTGGTTCCATTTATACGCTCTCAGAGTTGTGGCGGTCCCTGAAATTAAAACGTTTTGAGAACCACCCGTATCGTAATTGCATAGCAGACGTGAAGTCCACATACCAGAGCTGACAGTGTGTGGTTCTGGAAACCAAATTCCAAATGTGATGCAACCGATTCCGGTTCCTCTGTGTTAGATCCCAACCCTCGACAGAATGCAGAATATTGATGTAACTTTGACCACACTGATCACTGACAATCCACAAAACATGCTAGATCTGTTGGTGTTCCTCGGAGAAGGAGTCACTCCTCAGTTCCTCCTGTACTGTAGGTTCCCAATATGGATAATTTGAAGATATAAACTTGTGCTGGTGAGTCGGTGACACAGCGCTAGCGCAGGCAGTTTAATACGTAATTCATGTGAAGTTCACAGATTTAGTGGCAACATCTCTCCATTACCCCCCCCCCCCCTTGCAGATATCCTTGTTATAACAAGATTGAGCTAGCGAGGCAGTTTTGTGTTTATATGTGTGGTATTTATTCAAGTTTGGGAAACCACAAGCTCTAGAAAGCATTAGCTCAATCAGCTCTGTGTATAACTGTAGTAGCAGTTTTCAGAAGGTGTAGGTGGCATACTGTACCTGTTTCCTGTCACATTTGATATTCCCATAGCTTCGTTTGATTGGCTCTGCAGCCAGGGTTGCCAGATCTGCTTATTATAATTTCCCCACAAGATTGTATTTGAAAATAGCCGATCTACAAGCTCGAGCTTGTAGATCTGCTATTTTCAAATAGCTGATGTACATGTTAAAGTACACATGTGGCCCATAGTCGCTTCTTTTGGGCTGGTTTTCCTAGACCTGGTTGCCTGTTTCTCTCACAGAATCTGGCGACACTGTCTGCAGCAGGTCTGAAGTTGAACTGGAAACACAAATGACACCTTCACACGTTTCCAGTTGAAATCTGCTTCTGGGCTAATCAAATGGACTGGAACAGGAAACAGTTCAGAAAACTGGGACTATATATAGCCTATTTTGGCAAAATGCTCTCAGTCAGACCCCCATGTATTTCCAGAGAAACAGAGGTAGGCCCTACAATTGCTATAAAGAATTCTGCAACATGGAGCCCACAGTGTGCGAGCGTTCCCTTTTGGTTTTCATGTTACATTTCTTCGCTCAGCACCTGCCCAACTTGGGGTTTGGATGTGCATGTCTTTCCTCCTTTTTATATGGTAAAGTACACCCACCCACTCGTGTAATATTGCTTAAATTTCACATCCTCTTTATCTCCAACAGTTTAACATCCTTTTTCTGCTGTGAAAATGGGCTGCTGTGCCCCAAGGGCTGAGTAAATACATTGAAGTGACAGACCACACACACACACACACACACACACACACACACACACACACACACACACACACACACACACACACACACACACACACACACACACACACACACACACACACACACACACACACACACACACACACACACACACACACACACACACACAGTCACACAGCGCTGACTGTGGCTGACTGATAATGTGGTATGCCTCACTAGTGATGTCACTACTATACCCCCTCCCATGTTCTTTTGCAGTTATTCATTGTCTTTCTTTGCGAGTGGCAGGGCGGCTCGTCGGGTGTGTGTGTGTGTGTGTGTGTGTGTGTGTGTGTGTGTGCGTGTGTGTGCGCGTGCGTGGTGACACACAGGGCTTGTTTTGTAAACTGTCAGTTTTATATTTAGCCCACCCAAGCTTGAGGCAGATGCACCATATACTGTGTCTTCACATAGGCCTATTGTTGTCATCTTCCATATTACTGATTTCAGTTTCAACATCATTATGTGTTGTTTAATCAATAATAATAACAACATCAACAACAATAATGAAAACTTTATCTTTGGTACTACATAGTGAGATGAGTACAACCACACAGAATGTGAGCTAATGCTTAATCAGTTAAGGAGACTCTTTTGGCCTACAGGTAAAATAAAAACGATCCTAATACAGTACCATCTCCTTTGAAATGTCTCTGTAAGTACTTGCCCAGTATGTCAGCTCTGCAAACATGTGTAAACTCGTCCCCACAGCTGTTGTAGAAGAAGACAAGTACAGTACTTTTTACAGTAATATTTATAGTAAAATACTTTATTATGTTTATGGAGTATACATAAATGCTATAAAAAAACAAGCCCATAATCCGTATGCTAGCTGTGTGTTTAAAAACTATAGTATAAAAAGTACATGTTTACATATTAACTGCATTAGCATTATCTCTTGTAGATGAGCATTCAAAATGTTCTTTTTTTCAAGATACTTTTTTTGGCATTTTATAGACAGGAAATGGGAAAGAGAGACGAGGAGTGACAGGCAGCAAAGGTCGTCGGGATCGGGACTCGAACCCGCGACATGCTGTCAGCGGGTCCGATCAGCGGTCCGGGACCCAAAATTCACTTTTGATAATGTTGGGGCAGTGAGGCATTTGAAGTTCATATTGAAGTATTTCCCTTGTCAGCAAATCAAGAGCAGTGGAAAGGTTGCCCTTGATGAGGTCAGTGTTTGGTGTTGATGTTACTATCTGGAAGAATTTAATTGGACTCTTGGCTTATGGAGATAATTAATGGTCCGATGCGCTCAAGATGTTCCTGCTTTTGAAGGAGAGGGAAAGGGCCTAATGATGGTTATATGAAAGCTAATATTAATAATACAAATCATTGCTGTCGGGCAGAAACCTCCTATCTCCATATTTCGACTTTGGATACTTTTTTGTAAATTAAGTGTTGCACAAAAGTAGTGAAAATAGCAGATCTACAAGCTTGTGATGCGACATGTTGTGAACTTGTGGATCGGCTATTTTCAATATTGTTTTAAAAATAGTGATAAAAAAGGAAGGTTTTTTGGACGTTTACAAAATTATAAATGTGATGCTCAGTATGGATGAAGTATCTTCTTTTCACAGTTTTTACAAATCCAACTGTATGCATCCATTGTGATCCATGTGCAACTGTATGTGATGAGAACATTATGCACGGAATCTTCCTTTATGATAAACAAGTGTAAAAGGCCAAAGCCTCTTAAAAACATCTACCAACTCTGCTTCTCAAATGTCTTTGTGTGGGGTATTTCATAATTTAACCCATTAACACATTGACCGCCAGAGGTTAATCTCATAATGTACTCACCAGTGCCAAAGTTTTATTGTTGTTTTTTGTTTTTTTCACGTCGCCATAGACCTTGTTAAAATCCTTAAAATTGAGCTGTGCACTGTTTGTAAACATCGTGGAGATCTGCCTGGTTCGAGCAGTGAACAGTGAACACCACGTGTCAAACGGAGCCGCCATGTTGTAGTTAGAACGTCATTGTAGTGGTGTTACAATGAAATGTGCCGTATCGAAAATTGGAAAACGTTTTTATTTATTTTTTAAAGGAAAAAGCACCACAGCCCGTAGGCTACGGGATCGGCGCTTTGCGGTTGGATTTATCGGAAGACCTGGAACGCATCGGTGTCATTTTAAGTTTTCTTTGGGCTATTAAAAAATAGAAGATATATACAAGCTCATAGCGCGGCGTTTGTAGATCTGCTATTTTTGAAAAATCTTTGAATATATATTTTTAAAGCAAACATTTGTAACTCAAATCTTTGCTTCTGGGGGTCCCTGGAACAACATATTTGGAGATTGCGGTCTGTGGCCGAATACATATCATTTTTGGGTGTCCTTGACATGAAAAAGTTTGAGAACCACTGATATAGCAACATAGGTTTTTTCGAAAAAACTGTTAGGATTTAGAAGACATTTTGTAGAATCGGCCTCAGGTCTTAGGAGCATAATGTGTGAAGGCAGTGATGCCAAGTGTCTTGTGAGTGAGTTTGGGTATATTAAACCTGCAGCAGAGGATCTTGGTTTCCGGGGTTGGGACATTGAAATCAATTATAAATGGAATTTGCTGGAATCCAGTGAAGTGTAGCCAAAAACAGGAGTGCATGATGTGGTCTCTCTCTGCTGTTATTGTTAGCAGACTAGCGGCTGTGTTTTGAATCTCTAATCTCTTGTAATTGAGGTAAAGAAACTACTGGAGCACAGACTGTTAAGTGCCTGTATTAGTGAAGGTGCACGTCGCACCTTTATTGATAATAAAGTCACGTAACAGTCCGTACCGCTCCAGTGGTTTCGTTAGCTTTGCTGCAGTGTCCTTCTCCTGAGACGCATCGGACCTGCCGCTACCTGGCTGAATATTTGCCCATGAGATATAGTGGAGTTGAAGTACAATTATAGTAAATTGGAAATACTCCAGTGAAGTAAAAAATACCTCAAATTGTACTCAAGTACAGTCCTTGAGTAACTGTAATTAGTTACTTTACACCACTGCTTATTGGGGGACAGTATTGCAGTAGTTTTATGTACTTGTAATAAAGGCATATAGTCTCAGCATCCTGCTGTTTTAAGAATTGCTGTAGTTTGGAGGTATTTCCTACATGGAAGACAGTTGACTTGGTCCCCATGTTGATGTGTGTCACAACCTCCCAACTGTATCTTGGATTGGAACAGATAGGATTACCTCAATTGTATTTGCATTTCATTTAAGGAAATGCTATTTGTCTACTGATGGATTTTTAATTGGCAGGAAGTCAACAAACAACTAGTATTGGGATCACTAAGGTAATATTTAAGTATATACAGTACCTGCGTGTCATCTACAATGTAGATATGTCACCTGGACAATGTAGATGACACAAAACACACACTTTTAGATTGTAGATGCATAGTATAAAAGTTCACATTATGTTTTTGTGTAAAACACAGAAATAGTGTTTCTGTGTTTTACACAAAACATAATGTGCGATATGAGTTTCAACATGCCGTTAGCTCAAACTTGCAGCTGCCAAGAATTTGGGGTTTTAATTTTGTTTACTAGGATATACTCCCCACTCTGATTTCTGATGCTGTAAAACTGAACAAATAGATAGCACAGTAAGTAGTGCAGTCGCATCATGACATCATAAACACAGTGCCAACTCATCTAGTCTGTAAAGGGGAGAAGTGCACGGTAAAATCCTCAGTGTTAAATTAACTCTTGAGAGTGACGTTGGCCCTTTGATGTTCAGGTGGAAGGGAGAGGTGCCGTCTGTCTTGGGTCGATCACAGCTTTAGCCTGGCTGTGCTCTGTAAATCATTGATCGACTTTGCCGGGAAAACTGTTCACAAAACCTGTAGTTTGTCATTTCCTCTGACAATGTGTGATTAGACTCAGCTGTGTGAACCCCCTGCGTTATCAGCAGGGGAAAGTATCTCTCTCAGCAGGGCTGTGTTTGAACAGCAAAGCCTGTTTGTGGCTGAAACCCCATCCATTAGGGACATAGGTAGGCGTGGCCCGTGTGTCACCTGGATATATCTGTGTCAGCGGTTGCTCTCAGGGCTATGATAAACAGCTAAAATAAACACACACACGCACGCACACACATGCATGAGTGTAGCAAGCAACATACGTGCTCATGCACACAACCGCCCCCAGCCGCCTCTGTAGGGGAATTGACCTGCATACCAAACATTATTGTTGAGCTTTCTATCATCCTAAACATCAGCGTGACTTTTGAAGAGTTTTGTGTTTGACCTATTTCTGTCGCTTCTTCTTACTTCACTTCTCTTGTCATCAAGACAATAGGTGTTGTTTGCCTTGAGTCCACGAGGACTGGAATAGTTCATTGTTTAACCAATTAAAAATGTCCAATTTTCATCATTTGTTATGCCCTTATTTTTATGAAAAAAAAACTGATTTGTATTTTTATTGAACGTCCTTGTTTAGTTTACTTTTGTTTAGTTTTCAGATGACAAACCATGATTTTATTTCTTCTTAATTTCTTGTCTGTTCTTGTCATTCCTTTTTAACTGTAAACCTCATTATAATAAGCTAAACTATAATGGTTTTCAACTGTTCGTTATCTTTTCACAGGAACGTTGAACGCCGGTGAATACGCCTTCCCGTTCCAGTTCCTCATTCCAGGTAGGTTGTCTTTATCACCGTCCATATCACTGACACGCCTGTGGTTCCCTCTAATTGTTTTCCAAGGTGAATTACTCCATGATCCTTATCAGAATTCCATTTCGTGGCAAAACAAATACGTGACGTAAAATGACCTGCAGTTGGAACCACCGCTGATATCATATCTGTCACTTTGGATATACAGTAGATAACCAGTGGTATTTAACATTTGGTCCCATTCTATCTACGTTATTATGGCTAGACTAATTATTGCGCTGCATTAAAGTAGAAATGTGTCATTGTTGTCAGACTAGTATCACTCTGCGTGTTCAGTATTGTGAAACGTACCTTAGTGTGTAGTTACAGGGGTGTAATAGTGAATACGCAGACAGAGTGGTACCATAGCAACACAATATTTTTATGCTTAGCCATAATAAATGATTTATTTTCTATGTTTTTATGTAAGCATGATTTGACAATGATGGAGCGTGTCATTGGAACCAAATGTTCCAACGATGTAACATATAGGCGGTGTGCTTTAAAGTGTTCAACCGAGGGCCCCTTTCAATGAAGCACAAAGCACTGTGATGTAATATAAAGATTGACATGGCACCTACACCTATGTCATCAATAATGTAGGAAGGCTCCGCTATACGTACTTGCACTTCACATAGTTAATGTTAAACTGTACTAATGTTCGTGCCAGAGGCCTCTGAAAAGGTACTGTATAACACTTGACCCATTCCCTGAAGACAAAAACTTACACAGAACCAGTGGTGGAAAGTAACTAAGTGCATGTACTCAAGTACTGTACTTAAGTACAGTTTTGAGGTATTTTTTACTTTACTCGAGTGTTTCCAATTTTCTGTACTTTTACTTCTACTCCACTACATCTCAGAGGCAAATATTGTACTTTTACTCCACTACAAGTATTTGAAAACTTTAGTGACTAGTTATTTTGCAATTATCAATTATTATATTATAAAACAAAACATTAACCACTTTAGCCTTATTTTATACATAGGGTATTTGAAAATAGCCGATCTACAAGCTCACAACGCGTCGCATCGCAACGCGTTGTGAGCTTGTAGATCTGCTATTTTCAAACATTTTAGAACTTTTATTTGAAAATAGCCGATCTACAAGCTCACAGCGAGTTGCATCGCGACGCGTTGTGAGCTTGTAGATCTGTTATTTTCAAACATTTTAGTACTTTTACTTTTGGTACTTTGCGTACATTTTGATACCAATACTTTTGTACTTTTACTCAAATAAATGTTGAATTCCGGACTTTTACTCGTAACAGAGTATTTATATATTGCAGTATTGATAAGTTTACTGAAGTAACATATCTGAGTACGTTTTCCACCACTGCACAGAACACAATGCAAACCAGAGTTAAACTAGCTAAACTAAGTACTTTCTCCCTGTGAACACACAAACGGCACTGGCTCAAGAGGTAGAGTGGCCGCTCGGGAATCGGAAGGTTCCCAGTTTGATCCCCGGCTCCTCCTGGCTTAGTGTCGAAGTGTCCTTGAGCAAGCCACTGACACTGCTCCCGAGCAACAGGTTGGTGCCTTGCATTGCTGTTGGTGTGTGTATGTGTGTGTAATAATGCACATTGTTTTGGATAAAGGCACTATATAAATGCACCATCACTCACTCACGCACACACGCACGCACGGAAACACACGGAAATGCACGCACGCACGCACGCACGCACGCACACGCATGCACACACACACACGTGACACTTCAGGAAACACTCTCTCTCTATTTGACGACTGGAGGGTGATTATGCAGGTGTGAGGGCACACAGTGCAGGAACTGTCTGGGATGTTGTACTCTCTCTCTCTCATTCTCTGGGGTGGGTTGAGATGAGGGTTATTTTTAGCCCAGCGTCTCGTGGTGCTGTCACTGTTTAATTGCTCTTCATGGACTCTTGCTTTGCTACACGGCCTACAGCTTTTTACCCCGCTCAGACCCCTGGGGATCTTGAGAGCGTTGGCACATTGACATGTTAACTAGGGTTATGGTTAACTAAACGACTAACAAAATAACTAAGGCTAGAGGTGACACATTTGAGTTAAATAGAAGGCTTCACAATAACTAACTGAAATAGTGTGTGTTTACAAAACTAACAAAAATCATAGTGAGAATGTTTTTAAATAAAGACTAAAAAAGTTTTAGTCCTTGTCAATATTTCATGCATAATCTACATACATAATACTTTTTGAATCTCACCCCTGACAAATACCCCATATTATTACAATAAAAAACTAACACTAAACCAAACAAAAAATATATACTGAAACTAAGCATTTCAATATTGTTTTTGTTTGTTTTTTGTACTAACTAGCAAAACCCATTTCAAAAACGAATTAGAACTGAACTGAAATGAAAAATGTAAAACTACAATAACCTTTGATGTTACTCCCTGTTTGTGTTGAGTCAGAGTGGATCACTGCAGGCTACACACAAACTTTGCCCCCTGCAGGCAGTAAAACATGGCTAAACATGTCATACTGGTGGACTGGCATGTTTAGCTCTGACTATCCCTAATCATGCTGTCGATCACTTTCCTAAGCACAGCCAATGCGTTGATTTAATGATATTATGGAAATCAACGTTCAGAGACTTGGGCCAAAACAGCCAAAAGCTTTGGTGTGTGTGTGTCACTAGACCAATCACAGCAAACCACACAGCTCACCTGATGATGTTACGCCAATTTCAGATCACCTCATGCTGCTGTTAAGCTCACGTTAGCAGAACATTGATGCTTCATTCACAAACTGGCTGCATGCCTACAGTAGTAAACGTGCTATCCATAGACAGATTGTACAGGGAAGCCACGCCGTCATTAGACTCTCTGTTTAGTCAAAGTCATGTCATCATGGTGTTTTATTGCACTTTGAACACAGATTGGTTTCAAAAGTAGACCCTGGAGAAAAGATTGATTTGTGAAATTGAAGCGTCCATGACTTATTAACCTCACAATTGTGTTCAGCCAACATTGACCAAATTCTTCAGGAAGGTTTGGTAGCGTTTTGATAACTTGGGACGAAATGTAGATAAATGCTAAGTCTAAAATGAAGGGGAAATGGTCGATATTTGTTTATGGCTGAAGCTGTGAATAGACAATGACATGTATTAATGCTGGAATAGTCCTTTAAGGCCTTAACAGGTCTGTCAGATAAGGGGAAACCCAGATTGATCCAGACCCAGGGATGATCAGGTGTCGGTGGATGTGTTGGCTGTCTCTGGGGACAAGCATGTTGCTGTCAATATCACTTATTACAAGTTTGCCGGCGTCAATAAGATATGCTGTCAAGGATATTGCAATCAATATCTGGTTGTTCATAGACACAGAGGCAGCAGGTGTTTGTCTAAATCAGTGTTTTTCATGCATGTACATGTCGAGGACACCCAAATTAATACTGTATGTAGTTGGCTGCTGCCCCCCATCTGAAAAGGTTTGGTGTCAGGGACACATCCATACAAAATGTGTGTTAAAATGTTTCAAAAATATTACAAAGATTTTTTTTAAATAGCAGATCTACAGCCTGCAGATCGGCTATTTTGAAGCCAATCTATGTAGGGTTAAAATGTTTAAACTGATTTTGATGTTAAATAACTCATTTGGCTGGGGACCGCCTGGAGTGCATTCAAGGCCTCTGGGAGAACCACTGATCTAAAAGGATGTGAAATGAGGAGAAACTCTAGAAATATGGGGTGCTTCAGTCACACTACAAGGAGAATATAGTGGACAGGCTAGGCTTGGTGCCAGACTTGTTGGGGAACACACTGTAAGAAGAATTGTCTCTGCCTCCTGGTTACATTTTGGTCGGAGGTTCTGCTCTGGCCCACAGAGAGTGTGTGTGCTCGGTGTCACGTTGATCGTTGACGGAGATTAGCTGTACACAGACAGACAAATGGACACACACACACACACACACACACACACACACACACTGACGAACAGACGGACTGACGGACGGACGGACAGGGGCGAAAACAGTCCCTCCGGCCTGGCGGAAACAATAACACTACAGATTTTCCTGTCAAGTCTCATAAAACTTCCTCTAAGCTGCTTACAGATGAGTTGATAAAAGACAATGTGAGAGGTCAGGTGGGGATGCAGGGAGTGGACAAAGGAGAAGGAGGGATGGAGAAGTTTGAAGAAAGATGAGAGCACACATGGGGATTTGTGAATGGCAGACTTACTGAGTCTAAAGGGTTTAGGGTTTCAGGAGGAGGAAGTTGAAAACCAGAAAGGATTAATAAACAGTGGTGGACAGTAACTAAGTACATTTACTCAAATACGGTACTTAACTGTACAATTTTAAAGTACTTTTACTTTACGTGAGTATTTCCGTTGTTTTGTTGTTGTTTTTTTACTTCTACTCCACTACATCTGAGGGAAATAATGTACATTTTACTTAAATAATGTACTTTTAATTATTTGACAGCTTTAGTTACTAGTTACTGTGCAGATTTAGATTATCATTACAGAACATATATTGTTCATTACAGTACATGTAACATTAACCCCTACTTTATACTTCATCTACGTATATGAAAAATAGCCAATCTACAAGCATTGTAGCTCGACAAAAACAACTGGCATTCAACTGAAAAACAGGTTGTGAATAGATGTGACAATATAAATTAGCCTTGAAGCAGTGTGCTGCAGAAAGTATCCTATAGGCCAGTGGTTCTCAAAGTGAGGTCAGAGGACCCCCAGGGGTCCTTGAGGGGGTTCCAAGCCATCCCCAGCAAAAGTAGTTCATGTTAATGGGCACCTGCCTACTCGGGAACGATGCAGGTTGGGAATGATGCAGGTCGGGAATGCTTGCACCATTCGGTTATGCAATACCCATTGTATCCATTGTACGCACAGTCAGCATACCCGTTGGACCCGTCTGTCTTGTGCCCCTTTTATACCCATTTTATGTGGAAAAAGTGAAACATTTGGAATGTTTTTAAACGTTTTTTTAAAAACACAAATGTGGCATAGGATGCATGTGGGTGTCAAATTCATATTAACCCATTAAAACCGGGAACGCATCTGTGTAACAACTTAAACCATTATTTTATACTTTGGCTATTTTTGAAAAATCTTGAAAATGTGTGCAAATATCTGAATATATATATTTTAAAGCAAAAAAAAGTACTCAAATCTTTGCTTCTGGGGGGTCCCTAGAACAACATATTTTCAGATGGGGGTCCGCGGCCAAATACACATCATTTTGGGGGTCCTTGACATGAAAAAGTATGAGCACCACTGATATTACAGCAACACAGCAAGTGTTTCAGAAAACTGTTAGGATTTAGACGACGTACGTAGAATCGTATCTCACTTCTTCATGGGTTAATTTGGGGTTCCTCGTTCCTTGATATGAAAAGGAACACCCAGGCTACATCCTGCCCTGCTTTATTGTCTGCCTCAGAGAACAAGGAAGTGCACACAGACACCAGGGAGGCGTTGGCTGAGGTTGACTCAGCTTACGGGACTCACAGCTGCAGAGCCCTGCCTCTCTGTACCACAGAACCAGTGCAATTAGGCCTGGAGGGATGAATGGGTTTAGATAAGAAGGGCTGAGGTGAAGAGGTGAACGGCCTTGTTCCCAGAAACAATGAGAGAGACGGAGAGAGAGAGAGAGAGAGAGAGCAGCTGGGAGAGAGGAATAAATGACTAATTTATACCCTGTTGCGTGACTGTGTCACTTGCTGACAAGATCTGTTCTTTTCGGCGAGCAACGATTAAGTCTTAAATTGAGCTTTAGACCAGCAATTCCCAACCGGTGGTCCAGAGCTCCCTGGTGGGCCGTGAGGATATTGCAAGTTGTCGAAACATGTTATTAATAATTGTCGGTCGGACGGTTCTTGAGATACATGACTACAGTCGAATGAACGCTTTTCGACTGTTCGAGCGCTAAGGTAAAAGTGCAATATATCAGCTACCTACTTTCTTAAACATAGTGAGTATAGTAGGATACTTCCTCTGTACTTCCTTCAAAGTTTGTCTTTGTATTGGAGGCTGAGTCAGACGGAAAGGCAGACATGTTGTGGAGATGAGAAGCTGACTGCTCAGCAGCGTCTGGGCTACATACTGATGCACAACTAAAACACTGAACAACACCTAAACCAGCTTCATGCAGCACAGTGCCAGTCTGCAAGGCTTAGGATGATTTCTGAATTCAGCAATGACGTTTACTTCAACATTTGTATTCTGATATAATTACCTTTTTTTGCTCCACCAAAACCATCGCTCAGCCAACCCCTTGAGAGAGAATTTCACAAATACACATAATTCCTGGGACTGAACATTTCCAAAAGAAGAGACAGAATATGAAGTGTGTGTGTGTGTGTGTGTGTGTGTGTGTGTGTGTGTGTGTGTGTGTGTGTGTGTGTGTGTGTGTGTGTGTGTGTGTGTGTGTGTGTGTGTGTGTGTGTGTGTGTGTGTGTGTGTGTGTGTGTGTGTGTGTGTGTGTGTGTGTGTGCGCGCGCACACGTGCATGTCTATGTGCGTGCGTGCGTGGAGGGCGGGTATTAGCTATTGAAATAAAGGCGTTTTCAGCTGAATACAGCTGTGACGTTCTCAATGAATCAATTTGTTCACACTCAAGGACACAGACACAGTGTTTACGATTCCTGTCCACTTTAGACCAGCCAGCCACGAGCAACAGGACTTCTGATGTGTCCCCGAGGAGAGACATGCAGCTGTCTGTCTGTCTGCTCTGCTGTCTGTCTCCAGTCTCCCCCCCCCCCCCCACACAGTGGCTACAGGGCCCTGCCAAGCTGTCTCTGCAACCAGACTACAGCACTGCTTTTAATCCTTATTGGCAGCGGCAGGCAGGCCCCGTCCCCAGAACAGCCACCGACATTGACATTATCATTCAAATGAGGATCAAGGGAAAAACGAACCGATTTAAAGGGGAGGGAGTGGCAAGAACTGCAATGTTTTTTTTAAAAGCACCTTTTCCTATCAAAATTCATTCAGAAGACAGAATTAGAGAGAAGTAAATATGTAACTCTTTGTATGTACTGTATATGTGTGTGTATGTGAGATCCAATACAAAAAAGGATATGGAATAAAATTGAAGGCTGCTAAATTGTTTCAGTGTGTCCTGTGTTGTCACACTTTATTCTTTCTATCGTCAAATTTGTCAGTGCATTCATAGCAATAGCATGATTGAATTTCAGCCTAATTTATGCCCTGTCGTACCATGGTGTTGCTCTCCATTTTTTTTTTTGCAGATATACAAGCTCACAACACACCATGACACGGCGTGTTGTGAGCTTGTATATCGTGCAACACCGCTGTACGACTTTTTACCCCTTTTGGGGTACCTGTTGCTATGTACAGTACATAGCAACATACATTTGTTGTAATTTTTTAATAAATATTTGAAGTTTGTCAGAAAACTTAGGTCAGGATTTAGAAGGTGTTTTTAGAATCGGCGTCAGGTCTAAATGGGTTAAAGGGATAGTTCACCCAACTTTCTATCAATTAGTCACCCCATTGAGACTTGAATTCATGGACATGTTTTAGTTTTCTTGCATTCCTAAGCCAATCATTTGAATGACTGGCGGACCGGTAGGCATCGGTTTCCGGTAGGAGACACAAAGGAGACTCGTTGTGTCTCCTACTGGAACCGATGCCGGTCATCAAATTATTGGCTTAGGAATGCGACAAAAACAAAAAAATTACCATGAATTCAAATCTCCATGGGGTGAAAAGTAATTTTGGCGGTGAACTATCCCTTTAAGTCTAAATCACGCCCTTGGTTCTATCCTCCTCTGTTCCCTGACAGCACTCTCCCAAAATAGTTATTTTGGTCTTCTCTTCTTACGTTTCCTTCCCTTTCTCCCAAAACCCTCCCTGTTTTCTCCTCTCCTCTGTCGCTGGATCCCGTAAACAAATAGACAGAACCTCTTCCCTCTTTGATTTATGAGTCAGATCTGCACACATCAGACGGCCGGGCTCAATGCATCTCATGACTTTGATTTGGCTTTTGTTTCACAACAGCTCACACGGAAGTTAGACAGAACTTAGCAATATGAGAGCATTTGGTTGCATTTTTTGCTGGATAAGAAACATACACATGGGTACAAAGCAGTGGTGTGAAGTAACTGAGTACATTTACTCAAGTACTGTACTTTAGTAGAATTGTGAGGTGTTTTTACTTTACTGGAGGATTTACAATTTTCAGTACTTTTACTTCTACTCCACTACATCTGAGAGGCAAATATTGTACTTTTACTCCACTGCAATTATTTGAAAATTTTAGTTACTAGTTACTACTGCAGATTTAAATTATTACATTATAAAACATACATTAACCACTTTAGCCCTATTTTTTTGCATAGGCTATTTGATATTGTAATAGCAGATCTACAAGCAACTCACAACGCGCCGCAACGCGTTGTGAGCTTGTAGATCGTCTATTTTCAAACATTTTAGTACTTTTACGAGTGCCGCGCTATGAGTGCCACGCTATGAGCTTGTAGATCTGCTATTTTTGAATTTTTTTGCAAATCTATATATATGTTTTAAAGCTAAACATTTTCACTCAAATCTTTGCTTCTGGGGAACAACATTGAGATGGGGTTCAAATCTGAAATGACAGATGCTTTCCCGGTTAACACAGTGTGTATCTTATTGATGACGGTGCTGTGAGGAGGAGGCCTTGATAATAATAATTGCCCACTCTGTCTTAAGCCTAATTTATCCACCGCTCTACGACCGCAACACACAAATAATAGATGTTCACTCGGCGAACGTTAGTAGAACCAAGTGTAAATGAGGTTTTTCCTCACTCTATTCTCAGCACCGTCTCCCAATACCTACCTGATCGTATGTTTTTCCAAAGATTGTCTTGCAGCCATTGAGGTTCTTAAATATCTATTTTGCTCATTATGTTTCCTTAATGAGTTATGGTGGGTTTTAACAGGTTGATAATAAGAGTGTCTATAAAAATCTTAGTTAATATTTGCCTTAACTTTATTCATTGGTAATGTTTACAGCCAAAATTAAACTTACAGAAGATTATTTTACCTAACATGTGCTAGCTAAAACCCTTAAGGAGCCAATTAAGTATACTGAAAAATGTGTATCGCCTCTTATGGATTTATGGCTTTGATGTCTCTGTTAGTTTCAACTATTAGTCATCATGCTCACATGGTTTCCTTAAAGGGATAGTTCACCCCCAAAATGACTTTTTTATATTGATTAGTCACCCTATGGAGCTTGAATTCATGGATATTGTTTTGTTTTTGTCACATTCCTAAGCCAATATTTTGATGACCAGCGGATCGGTAGGCAGCGGCTCCGGTAGGAGACACAAAGGAGACTCTTTGTGTCTCCTACCGGAACCGCTGCTGGTCATCAAATTATTGGCTTAGGAATGCGCCACAAAAAAGAAATCCATGAATTCAAGTCTCCATGGGGTGACTAATCGATACAAAAAAAGTTTCTTTTTGGATGAACTATCCCTTTAAACCTGATTTACTTAGTTGCGGCGGAAGTGTCGCACACCGAAAAGAACAGATCTTCAAGCTCGCAACACGTTGAGATGCAACACGTTGTGGACTTGCATATCTGCTATTCTTGCGGCGGGACACCGTCGTATGACGAAGTATAGATCACGCTTAATTGTCTTCGATGCGAGACGACTGTTTTGAATTGTTTTCCGCTGATCTCCTCCTTCTCTTGCGCAGCCGCCGTGCCGACCTCCTTTGAAGGGCCCTTTGGGAAGATTGTTTATCGCGTGAGAGCCGTCATCGACACGCCCCGTTTCTCCAAGGACTACAAAGCCCAGAGAGCCTTCTACCTTCTGAACCCGCTCAACCTCAACACAGTGCCCGACATTGAGGTGAGAGCTCTGAGGGACCTGAGGAGATTTTCCCATAAGTGCTTGCTTTTCAAAACACTTGGCCTCTATGACAGTGGTTCTCAAAGTGGGGTCCGGGGTCCCCCAGGGGTCCTTGATGCCTCAAGGATTGCGGCATCAAGAACCCTGAAACCCCCAGCAAAATGATAGGGTTCCAGGGGGTCCCCAGCAAAATGTTAGATAGTTAGGAACCAAATGGACCCCTATGGGTCTGTAACTCTGAGAGTGTACAAATGGAACCAAATGGACCCACATTGATTTTACAATAGAGGATATGCGTGTGACATCATCATCAAACCTGGAAGTTATGCAGGAATGCCTACTGAGTGTCAAAAAAATACTTTCTGGCCTTGACAGCCCATGCATCCAAACAGAAAAGTCATATCTGATTGCATTAAACAACATTAAACAATGTTAAACTCATTTTGCATGTTGCTTTGCCAGTCGATTTGCCACTCGATGTGCCATTCACTTTAAGCATGCGCATATCCTCTATATAAATTGGGGTCCCAGAGATAGGAGTGCCATTAAATGGGGGTCCGTAGCCTAAAATGCATGTCAAACTGGGGGGTCCTTGAAATTAAAATGGTTGAAAATCACTGCTAGAGCAGTAAAAATATTCTCTTATGGGGGTCCTTGGCATATCTTTTCAAATAGTGGGCCGTGGGCTAATAAGGGTCTTTTTATTTTTATTTTTATCCCACGATTTTGTAACCCTATTTTTAACACCCAGTGCCAATTGTCTATGTAATCCTGGGCACTACCTTCCCTCTGCCAACCTAGGGAGGCCAGGGCCGAGCTCATGCCTCCTTCAATGCATGAGAGCCAACTGACCTTCTTGTCACCTGACAGGGGGGAGTTTCCCTGGTTGGACGTAGCGCGTGGAAGGAACACGTTATTCCAACCAGTTCCCTTCCCCTCCATCAGGCGCCTCGGCTGACCAGGGGGAGGCAGTATAGTGACCAGGATTACTGCATGTTTTTGTGAGGGTACCTACCCTAGGAGACACGGGGAGAACATGCAAACTCCACACAGAAAGGCCCTTTCGCCAACCCCACAGAACACGCCCCCAGCGCCCACAGCGTCCCCTGTGGGAATCGAACCCAGGACCTTCTAGCTGTGAGGCAACAGCGCTACCGACTGCGCCACCGTGCCCCAATAAGGGTCATTTTGGGTGGTCCTTGACATGAAAAGGTTTGAGAACCACTGCCCTATGAATGTCCCAACCGTTTTCTACAGTCATGGGCATTTGAGAGCCGGGTCCCCATGCCAGTGTGGTTAAATATATCACAGAGATGATTTAGACTCTAAATCATCTCTGTGATATATTTAACCACACTCTAAATTTTAGAGCACTGGTTCTCAACGTCGGGTCCGGGGACCACCAAGGGCCCAAATGGACCCTTATTATGGGTCTGTACCTCTGAGAGTGAGCAAATGGAACCAAATGGACGCGTCTAATTGGTTCCATTTTAAAGAGTTAAATACACACTGAGGATATTACGGTGTTTATTGGAGTCCCAGAGATAAAGTAATTGTAACAAATGAGGGTCAGTGGCTTAAATGCACATCAAACTGGGTGTGCTTGAAATGAAAAAGGTTTAGAAACCCTGATTTGGAGGCAGAAGTACAGCAGAGACAGGGACTTAGTGAAGCTGTGTAGAGCATGGACTCTCGATTTGATCAGCTCCCATCTCCATCGAGCTTTATTCGATTTCAGGGCAGAGCTGCCTCTAATTCATTTCCTCCTTGGCTCTCATGCATCACTTTGACGATGCACAGTCTTTCTGCCCCTTGCCACTCTTCTTCGCCACACCGACCCACAATGACCCAGCGTTTTGGCCAGTAAAGTAACCGAGTACATTTACTCAAGTACTGTACTTAAGTTTTTTTTTTTACTTTACTGGAGTTTTTCCCATTTTCAATACTTTTACTTCTACTCCACTACATCTCAGAGGCAAATATTGTACTTTTACTCAATTATTTGACAACTTTAGTTACTTTGTAGATTTTGATTATTATTACAAAACCTACAGTAACCACTTCAGCCCTATCTACATTTCTGCCATTTAAAAATAGCCGATCTACAAGCTCACAACGTGTCTCGATGCGACGCATTGTGAGCTTGTAGATTTTATACATGTGAAAACTTGTGAAATGGGACATTCTGCATAATGAGTACTTTCTACTTTTGGTACTTTAAGTACATTTTGATACCAATACTTTTGTACTTTTACTCAAGTCAATTTTGAATTCCGGACTTTTACTTTTAACAGAGTGTTTCTACATTGCAGTATTGATACTTTTACTTAAGTACTTTTTACACCACTGGCTTCCAGGAAGGGAGAGCTTTTGTCGCTGTGGAGTCAGGCTAATGGGCGCTCCTAATGAAAAACAATAAACAACTCTTTTTTTTGTTTTGCCTCTGTCTCCCCCAGCAACCCAGTTATGCTGTGACCACTAAGAAGTTCAGCTACCTCCTGGTGAAGACAGGAACCCTGATGCTGAAAGCTCACTGTGACCTGAGAGGCTACATCCCCGGTCAGGTCATCAGGCTAGCCGCGGAGATTCACAACAAATCGGGCAAGGACACAGGATGTGTGTTGGCCAGTCTCATACAGGTAACAGCTATTATAACATTAACAGTAATCTAACTATTATGATGATGATTATGTCATTTTCGTCAAACCTTGTTTTGCCTTGTAGCTATATTTGTATTAGGGTAGCTTTGTTTAACCCATTAAGACCTGGAACGCATCTGTGTCACTTTTTCATTTGAGCTAAAAATGATTATTTTACACTTTGTCTATTCAAAAATAGCAGATATACAAGCTCATAGCGCGGCACCGAGTGCCACGCTACGAGCTTGTAGATCTGCTATTTTTGAAAAATCGTGAAAATGTGTGCAAATCTTTGAAAATACAGTATAGTGTTTTAAAGCAACGTTTTTTTACTCAAATCTTTGCTTCTGGGGGGTCCCTGGAACAAAACATTTTGAGATGGGGGTCCGCGGCCAAATACATATCATTTTGGGGGTCCTTGACATGAAAATTTGAGGACATGGAAACATACGTTTTTCGGAAAACTGTTAGGATTTAGAAGACATATTTTGTAGAATCGGCCTCAGGTCTTAATGGGTTCAAAACATACATACGGCACTAGGTATTATTATTTAATTCTTTCAAGTATTGGCATTCAGCCAAATATTAGATTTTGAGTTTTGATGATAGTCATGATAGGTGATGGAGACAGGGAGTTTTGCACACTGGAAAGTAGTCATTTTGCTCCAAAATAAGATATACCTTTTGGAAAAGTCACACTTACTTTTACATCTTGTTGAACAGAGGGTAAATCCATTGTCTCAGTTAATGTATTATTAGTAGTATCCATTACAGTTATCAGCTATTAGGAATACGTTTTGAATACCATTGTAATACATCTAATGTCCCACACAGGCAGCAAACAGTGTGGAGTGTTTTTATTTGAAATGCATACTGCAGATGTTGCTGTGTACCAAAGTGAAATACTGCCTCCTTACTAGAAAGTGACGTATAAGAGCAAACGGCCTGTGTATGATCTGAGGACCATAGCAGAGGTGGAGGGAGCCGGGGTGAAAGCTGGAAAGCACGCAGAATGGAGAGAGCAGATCATCGTTCCTCCACTTCCTCAGTCAGCACTTTCCTGTTGTAGCCTCATCGATATTGACTACTTCATTCAGGTGAGTTTGTGTGTGTGGTGTGTGTGTGTGTGTGTGTGTGTGTGTGTGTGTGTGTGTGTGTGTGAGTGCGTGCTGGGATGTGTGTTTGTTTTGCGTGTGCTTTTTGTGCATGTTTGATTATGTTTGTATTTCAGAAACAATCCTAGTTTGTTAGTTCATTTTAATGGGTTATTGGAATGTATGTTGTGGTGGATTCTTGTTGTATCAAAGGATGAAAGGATTGAATATTTTTGAAATATTTGAAACGTGATCACATTGACCTTTGTGTGGATAAACAGTCAAATTCTAAAATCTTACCTTACTGTGATTTAAATAGAGGATGAAAACATACAAATAAATAAATAAATAAGTGAAATTCTGCCTGTCCATATTTAGCAGATCTCTCCAGTGAATCATAGTAGAAGTACTAATATGTGTTGTGCATGTAGATATCCACTTGCTTAAACAGAATATTTTGCCTGATTTGCCTATAATTTGAATTATTTAAATGTCTGAATCTCTTCTTTGTGAGCAGAGTCAAGGACTCAAATCTGTTCCTTTCTCATACTCATGCGGCCAATTGACTGCACCATATTACATCCACAAAGCCAGGAACATGCTAATTGATAGAAAAAACAACATTAGACTGTTTGTTTTCCAGATTGGAACATTGGCCATTAGGCTGCAACATGCAGAGAACATTGTGAAATGAGCGTAGACACACACACAAGTCCAGGTACTCACATCGTCGCCGTTGGGCAGAAACCTTGGACAGAATTCTTTTTTGAAGCTTTTCGCCTATAATGACATGCCCAAAATATGCCAGGTAGGAAGTGGTTAAGTCTGCCAACGAAAAGTATTCACAAGAGCTTGTGACTAAATAACTACATTGGATCCACTAGAACAGTGTTTTTCAACCCTTTTCATATCAAGGTCCATTATTTATTCTGCATTTGAGTCACAGACCGCCATTTGATGAAATTTGTAAGTAATGCAGATGTTTAACAATCATTTTACACTTGAGAGGGTAAAATGAAACCAAATGGACCCGCAAGGGTCCATTTGGTTTCATTTTACGCTCTCAAGAGTTGAAGATCTACTGTATATGGGTCCATTTGGTTACCAACTCTTCCATAATTTAGCTGGGGACCACCTGGAACCTCCTCAGGGACCACTGGTTGAAGACCCCTGCACTAAAACACAAATAATTTTTCCATTTCCTGAAAAGTAACAGTTTTAGACATACATGGTTCCCACGTGACATCGATGATATAAACCACAGCTGAGCTTAGCGTGTTTTGTTTTTTTACGACTGTCGCAGGTATCACTAAAATCTCCAGAGGCGGTGGTGACTCTGCCCATCTACATCGGGAACACCGCCGTGAACCTGTCCCCGTCGAGACCCGCGACCTCCAGTCCGGCCCCGGGTCCGGCGGCCGGGGTGACCCCTAGCGCCCCGCCGGCCGAGGAGGACCCCGAGGAAGATCAGCTGTGTGCGGGGGGCCCCGCCAGCGAGGCCATCCCCACCAAAAGCCACTCTCAGCAAGACCCGTCGGGCCAGCCCCTCTGCATGTCCCCTGGCGCGTTCAGCCAGGCCCCCGGCGGCGGCGCCGCCTTCCCGCCCGGCCAAAGAAGGCCGGGCGCCAGTGACTCGTCCTCCGCTCCCATGTTCTGCGTGTCCACGGGGGCCACCATACCTTTCTTCACCGAAGGAGACGTCACGCCCGTCCCCACGTCCTGCTCCCTTATCCTCCCTCCGGAATACAGCAGCTGGGACTACCCGCATGGTCAGTCACGTGCATTCACACACGCACGCACGCACACGCGCACATGTTCAGTGGTTTTGCACAAACCTTAATGCCCTGCAGCAGCTGTCTCCATGTAGCAGTTTGGGGTTTTTAGCATTACATTAAGAAATACATTGCGGTGGTATACGGGGTGGCGCAGGCAGGGGTCATCGCTGTGTCCGTACACATTTGTCCTGGTAAGACTTGGCGTTGTCCGTGGCAAAGTTTAGATTTGTTTTTTCTTTCATTTCACGTTATAATTTTGTCATTTTTATCATAATACCCAATTAATTACTGACTGTCAGTGTCCAGGTTTTCTTCAGAATATTTATGACACTGATTTACCACGACACTATGGCACATTAGGAGTCCACTAGGTCGGCGGTTCTCTGACTTTTTTATTTTCAAGGACCCCCATAACTCTGAGAGTGCACATTTATGCACTCTCAGAGTTACAGATATGCAAATGTCATTTAAGGCTATAGCTCTTATGTGTTTCTAGTAATATTATTGTCTGCTCATTTGTATGTCCATGGCAAAAAAAGAAAATTGACAAAAAATGTCCACCACAAGCCAGCATGGCGATGACCCCTGGGCACGCGGCTAAAGTTGCTGCCTGCCACAGGAGACTGGGTTTTGAATCCTCCACGGTGCGTTTGCTCCAACAAACACAGGGGAGGGGCGTTTTCTATCAATACACTAGCGACTCCTATAGATTGTTCAGCGAGGAGTGGAACTGAGAAGGGTAGCGTGTTCCTCCTCATGCGTTATGCTCTTCCACTGAAGAAGAAGGGGCACATATATCAGTGGAGACGTGGTTGTCTCTTGTCTACCTTTTGCACATGAACATGTATCATATGTGGGGAAAATTTTGATGTTTTTGCGAAGTAATTAAAGGAGTTGGAGGGCGTTAAATGGGAACCTGCTATGGACACTACTGCCGGCAAGCATAAAGGTGTATGAATGGAGGGATGCCTGCAGCATATGTACTGTATATGCAGGCACACAAATAAATCGCACATACTGTACAATCACTAGGCATACTATCATTATCACAGTTAATGATTCCATTTGACCAGTTTCCTGATCACACTACAACATGTTCACATTACCACGACCAACCAAAGAACAAATACTTATTTGGAAGTCCATTCATTCTCTACAAACTGAGAAACAGTGGCTAATGTTATCCATATGTTACCCATGCGTTGACACAGAGAATTTGGCTGCAGATTGGGTGAGGCATGAGGCAACCACCCACCCACCCGCACCATAGTCATGTACTGTAGTAACATTGAAACGTGTCCCACCAAACAGTACAACACCATCGGCGCTACACATCGCAATACCTTGTAGAGAATAAATGGACACAAATTACAATGTAGGCATTTCGCGGACGCTCTTATCCAGAGCGGCTTACTAAATGCCATGACCCCTAGTCAACCAGTAACAGGGTAAGTGGTCCATTAAATAGAGTGCTAAGAAAACAAGTATGTGCTAAAAAGGCATGCAACTAGCAGGTAAACATCAGGCCTGGCCAATAATAACACACTTACACCTTTTTATTCTTTGTTGACCAGTGTCCCCTAGGGGTCTATACTATTACTTGTGTGTCCTTTTTTTTTTGGGTCTCTACATCAAATCTCTTCGCCAATAATTGCTGACCTGCAAGCTCACAGCGTGGCTTTGTGAGCTTGCAAATGTGTTTTTTTTTGCCGCAGGACACATACAAAGGATTATGAATAAAATGTTACATTAGCATCTGCCTATAAGTAAATAACATGCCTAACAACCATGTAACTTAAAAGGTAGGATGTTGCTGAAGATAACTGAACTGTATTTTTGCATGTTTTCCAGAGCCTCCCCCCACTTATGAGGAAAGCTGCAGCAGTACCAACTCCAGCTTCAACAGTAGACAGTAGCATCACCACTCCCACTTCCACTCCCACCCGCAGCCTACCTACGCCACCTGCTGGACAGATTAGAGTGGTGGCACACTGGTATGAACTGGACAGATGACGTGGCCCCCTCGGCGATGACGTCTTTTATGTTTAAAAAAAAAGAAGGGATGTTTAATTTTGAATTTGCGATTAGATTTGACCCTGTTTCTCCCAAGGCAGTGTCGGATACATGGGTGAACTACACTGTGCCTAATTGTAGTACTCTGAAGCATTATGTGAGGAACGAGATATTTGATGTTGGGGGATTCGGTCATTTTTGGGGAGCGGTAATCAATATTTTTTGTAATTGAATCGAAAATACTTGCATCTGTGATGCCTTGAAATTGATTGGGCCTGCTAGAAGGTCACATTTTACAAGACCGAAACTTGGCTTTCATTGTAATATCATTCTAAACGTGTACTGTACTGTACTGTACTGTACTACTACTGTTGTTCCATCACTGTACCCTTGCATTTTGCATTCACCTGGGATTCATATCATCTGCTGCCTCAAGGCTTTGTCTGTCTCTAAAAACGTGTCCCCGTGTAAAAGATGGTCTCTGAGTAAAACCTCTTAGTGGAGCTGATGAACAGATTGAACGCCCGTGTTTTTAAAGAAACATCCCAAAGTGATGATCTAACAAAACCCAAATGTCGACGGTAATATGAATAGTTGATAATGAACTTATCAAACAACACATAGGCGTGTCCTTGGATTTACTATGTACAGTGAGCTTGTTCATTTCAATAATGAACAATAATTGTTACTTTTAGAGGTTCATATAAGTTACAGTAGCCGTGACCACTAACTCTTCAGTTTGAATCTGGATGGGGAAACAGAAAGAGCAGTAGAGCAATCCTGGACGCTCGATCTCCTCCTTCAATAACTACTACCATTGTGCCCTTGTGCCAGGCAGTAAACCCCAAACTTTTCCAGTGTCGCTGCTCAGTTTACGTTGGACCCGTGAAGCCTGATTTATACCTAGTTACTTTACGCACCTGTGTCGCACACCAAGAATAGCAATTTTTCACGTACGACACTGGTGTGCAACTAAGCATTAACCAGACAAGGCCTATTAGGAAGGTTACAAACTGTTACAACTGTAGTGAAGTGACAAAGGGCACTGTCAACCACTTTGTATTAATGACAATACATCACCACAAACCACTCTCATACACAGACGCGCACGCGCACACACCCACACACACACATTGAGTGATATGATACTATGATTTTATTTTAATATTTTATGATACATTAATATAATGCATACATTTTTATGAAGTTGTACAAATTTATAAACAATTTTGGAAATAATATATTGTGTGTAAGAGTCATTACTGTAAATATATTTAAATTGAGAATTGTGATTTATCTGGAAGGACCCTAGGTTTGAAATGGAGGGTTTGAATGAAGGGGATGCTATATCGCAACCTTGTGTTGTTTTGTGCAAGTGGTAGGTTTTACTTGGAGACTATACCCTTTCATTTTATTTTGATTTTTTTCATTTTTTAGCAACAGGATACTATTGCTAACTGTCCTGTAATGGCATGGTCTTTGACTACCCCCATGTGGCCATCAATGGAGACGCCTCATCCAAAATAAAAATGTGAACAGTTTGTACGTTTTTATACATGCTTAAAACTGGAACATAAATGATATGCTATTCAACCATCCAACAAGTTTGTCTGTGATGCACCATCCTGAGACCTGTTGTAACCATCGTTATACATTCACATCATCTTATACTTGTGCAACATATATCACTGGTTGTGTACAGGTGCTGGCATTTGTAGGTTAGATTAGCGTTTTTGAGTTTTGAATCTAGTGTAAATATTTTGTTTAGTCTTTTCTGGGGCTTAGATGAGAATGTATGTTGGTATTCCCATGCCTTACTTTTTCTCAAGTGTTGTCAAATGTCCAAAACATTTGAAAAAGGAATTATCAGTGCAGACTATCAACATGAGGTACAAACTGTGTGCACGCACAAGACAGCACTTTTTGACAGTTTAAAATTGTGCTTGCAAAGTCTGCACGTGTGTGCGTGCGTGCGTGCGCGCGCGTGCATGCGTGTGTGTGTGTGTGTGTGTGTGTGTGTGTGTGTGTGTGTGTGTGAACCCATGCGTGCATGTGTCCTACTTTCTGTGGCAGTTGATTATGAAGATGCTTGATCCACATGTAAACTTCATCATTCAGTTCATGCCTGACATTTTGCGATAATTCCCTGATTCATACAGTCTTATTTCATTGTCTGGTGTGGGCAATTTCTATACTTTTTTCAACTCTACACAGCGATACCAACACATTGTCATTATCCTTACATTATCTGAAGGACTTGAGGCCTATAGCACAAGTTGAAATGTGTTGAATACAGAACAGGGGCAGACTGTTCGTGTGCACCTGAATGCGGACCATCTTGCCACATGCTTTCGACTGCAAGGGCAGTACTTGCAGTCGCACAACTGGGTCACTCGACTAATATTACAGTTTTTCACTTGGAAATTGGTTATTTCATTCGGCGACATAGTTGTTTGATCATGTACAAATTAGGCTTAAGGCAGGCACATCAGAACTGAAGTTCCAGCATGCAAACTATTGGTACAGTGGTAAACTGCTCTGGCTCCATGGTGCCTTAATCAGTCCCAGTGTCCATTTGCCCTCAGTGTACAGTATGGGAAGGAGCCTGTGATGGAGTTGTTTATCTTCCTTTGTCAGGAGCCAATAAGGAGTGCTGTCATGGCTCTAACTGTTGTGTCTCCCCTGGACTGTGCTAAGTGCACTTGACTTGACATAAATGTAGCTCTTGAAATACTGAGGATAGAACTCAGTGACTCTCAGATCTTGGACCTGCTGAACAAAGTTTTAATTTTTTATGATGATGATTATTATTATGATTATTTCTTTCGAATGGACCAATAACAAATTGCAATTTTGCAACCAAGAATGCCACAACTGCTACACTGTTGATGACATTTAAAGTACTCTTGTCGAGCCCTCATAAAAAACAATTTGAACAAAGTTGCGAAGCTTACATTTTGCAATTGGCTGGACACACCAAAGTGTATAAGGCTTGAGGTCATTTCCTTTTTGAATCCATATTCTGTTTAATTCTTCCTCACCAAAAGGTACTATAGCTTTATAAACCCTAACATGCGCTCCATCATTGTTATCATGTCCCCCCCCCCTTTTTTTGTTTTATTGGTGTGTATTTTTCTACTTGTAAATTGTTTACTGGTGCAGTACACAGATAATAGTAGCAACTGTCTGTAAATGTATTTCAACTTATTGCGCAGAATCAATCAAAGTTGTACAGCTGAACAATAAATTCACCTGCCATGTCTTTTATTGTTGATGTGAGTTTGTGAATACACTGGTTGCATAGCTTCCAGAATGAGCCATTTATTTTCCCTCTCACTTTAAAAGAGATGAGAGAGTGCATTAACGGGCAGACGCAACTTGGATCTTTACATATAGATCCAAGAGAAAGATCCTGAATGTTTAGTGTATGCGAAGCAGCGTCAGCCCTGCCTTGAGATAAGAATAATGGCATCATATTTCCCCTGGCCAAGGGTGTGACTCCCTTGGAACGATAGCTAGACCTTTATTGATCCCAGAGGGAAAATACAGTTGTCCTGGTAGTAATGCATTGCAGTTATGAAACACGGGACCGATGCAGAAAAAGAGATACTGCTATGTAGAAAAAATATAAACAAAGAACATAGGAGATTTAATTACACTACAGAGCTCTTGCTTGGCCCTCTGCACTTTCACCAGGGATTTGTGTGTTGTTTGAGCTACAGTATTAACAGGTATGAATATAAATCAGAATCAGCCTTATTGTCACATCACAGGTTTACAGAAGTAAAAAAGTGAGGGAATTTGTTTTTGTGCATAGTTCCCATTGTATCGTTATTTCCATAGAAAAAAGAAGGGGAAGAAGAAGAAGAGGGGGGGGGGGGGCAAGTGGGAATCAAACAAGAGAACAAAAAAAAACAAGTTATCTACATATTTACACAAGTACCTGAGATAGGATATAAAGGTGCATGAGCATAGCAGCAGACGTATACTGTGCATGATATACTTATGCACGTTAGTTAAGGTGCTAGAAAAAACACAATAAAAAGACAAAAATGTAGTTGAAGTGCACAGACAGTATATGAGCAGTAGATGCTTGGTTTCAAGGCGTTCAAATCCAGAGGGTTACATATACATGTAGAAGGAACCCTAGAATAAGTATGTATACCCTACCTCAGGTCCCCTTTACCTCTACGGAATTGGAAGGTCACTGGTTCACCCCCCCGTCAGCCCAGTCTACTGTGTCGAAGTGTCCCTGAGCAAGACACTTAACACCTACCCCAGGCGCTGTATTAATAGTGCCCACTGCCCCTAATAGTTAAGAAATGCAGAAGACAAATTTCACGTAAGTGCAAATTTACAGTGACAAATACCACTGTATATTTCAGTAACAACAACTAAAGGGGACTATTATTATTATCAATATTATTATGTCATATGAGGGTCTTACAGCGTGTATAATTACTACTGTAAGGTATAGCCCAGTGGTTCTCAAAGTGGGGTCCCAGGACCCCTGAGGGACCACGGGGTCCCCAGCAGAATTTGTTAATATAGCATAAAAAAACTTTTTAACCGCTTTAACCTATGGGATATACAGAAAAAAGGGTTAGGAACTTGTAGATCTGCTATTTGTGTGTGTGTGTGTGTGTGTGTGTGTGTGTGTGTGTGTGTGTGTGTGTGTGTGTGTGTGTGTGTGTGTGTGTGTGTGTGTGTGTGTGTGTGTGTGTGTGTGTGTGTGTGTGTGTGTTTGTGTGCAATGTTATCATACTAATAATATGCAACTTTGACCAGAGGTTTTCTAAAGTTGTGCACTAAACAGATATTATCAGCTAAAAGCCTGTAAATAATGTCTGTCTTTATCAATTATATTCAGATGAAGAAATGGGCCTATAAAAAGAGTCACATAATCCTAAATCAGCCTTATCTTGAAAATGATGGCCTTACGTCTTGACACCTTTTTGGTGGCCTTATGTGGTTAAGTGCTCGCCCTGAAAGTGGGAAGTCCGTGTTTAATTCCTGGTCAACTCATATACCAAAGACTATAAAAATGGTACCCGATGCCTAGGCACTCAGCATCAAGAGTTGGATTTGGGCCAACCTGCCTCACGGTAAGGAAAGCGGAGATATAGGCTCCTGACCTATGGGCCACATCATGGCTTGTGAACCGTTGGTTAGTAACAACAACTAGTAACAACTCCCAATAGCCTTGGGAACCAAACCAACAGTGTATTTGGCAGACAACCTCGAAAGAACACTTTCAAAATTGGTGATATTACTTCCAAATCAACCTGCCTATTAAGCTATCTGTGGAAATCAACAGTGAATTCAGTGTGCACATTTGTGCTGAGTAACAAGCCACCCATGGAACAAGAACATCTCCTACGTTAAGTAAAGAAAACACAGCACCTGCTGCCTAGCCAAATCCTCCGTGTTACTTTTAACTTTGGTAAAAATAGACCCTTATAGGGCAATTATGTACTGTTTTCATTGGATTTGTGATTCTTACAGAGTTATATTAACCACTTAATCAGAATCTATTTTATTGTCACAGCACAGGTTTACAGGTGTAAAGAAGTTTGTTTTGTGTGCAAGGCAAGCTCCGTCATTTTGTTGTTTTCAGGAAAAAGGGAGGGGGCAGAGACAGGGAGAGCAAGGAGAAAAACGGAAAAGAAACATGTCAAAGATATCTACATAATATACACACATAACAAAAAAGCAACAGGTCTAACCTGTTAGAACCTATGCAAGAACCTATGTCTAACCTCATGTACATGAGGTTAGACATAAGGTGCAAAACTTGGCAACAGATTGATAGGCCCACAGCAGCAGTTATGAGGTTAGACAAGGTACAACAAGAAGCAACACATATTAGCAGGTTCACATATAAGAAGGTTGTCTGTATAAGGCAAAACTTAACAGGTAAAAATCCACATGGTAGATCCACGAATGAAAGTAGTCATATTTCTTTCTTTTTTAAAGCCTATACAGATATATGGTAATTATTGTACTTCTGTTGACCAGGGTCCCCCAGGGGTCTATATACTTAGGTTCTCTCTTTTTCCCCTCCAAACAAAATCTCTTCACCAATAATAACAAAGCTACAAGCTCACAACGTGTTGACATGTTGCAGTGCAGAATGTGCACCTTGCCTTGCCCCGTTTTCATATAGAACTAAAGGATATTCACATGATCCATTACATTCTGGTACACTGCAGGTCTAGCTTATCCTGTCCTCCACTGAAGAACTGGTGAATAGACTAACAGTAATGGCAGGAAGGAGCATTTCTCCCAAACATTCTTTGGGGACATAGCATAGGTACTCTATGTCAGTGGTTCTCAACATGTGGGTCGGGACCCCAAGGGGAGACCCCACATGATTTTGGGGGAGGTCCCCAGATGACAGTAATGTGACAATTTAAGGACTTTTAATACCTTTTTAATACCTAAAATGAAAAAAATGAAAAAAATGAAATGATAAATGTTGTCACCTACCTGAAAATGTACTATATTCTACTTACTAAAGAGCTGGAGAGACCCCTGTGACTAAACAAACACTCTCTAGCAATGATTACTATCAGAATATATCCCTTTAACCTTTTTAACAAAACAAAAAAAAATACCAAAAGATATCACTTACCCTACCTTTAATGATAAAAAAATAAGTAATTACAAAATGTCAGTATTATGTAAGCTAGAGTCAAATAGAACTATCATAATGAAAAGTCATTTTTCAAGGTTTTAAAGAAAATAATAAAATACATTTTTAAATTATGTTATTTAAATAAAATCTCAGTGTTTTCTCAATTATTTGAGGGCCCACTTGCAATATTCTCCTCAGGGCCCACAGCGTTTGCCCATTCAAACCAAAAGGGTAAAGGCAGGGAAAAGGGTACACATTTTACATGTATTTATTTAATGTATTTATGTATTTGTGTATTAATTTATGTATGTATGTATTTAATAATTTATTTTCTCAATCAGGTGTGGCATCACAGATCGATACGCGTGACGTAGGCACAAGGGGGCGGAGCTTCTATCCATGGCTTCGGTAGGAACCGAGGTGAGTGAGAACACAAGCTTGCTTTATGTCTGTGTCGCTACGTTTTGCTTGCATGCGTTCACGCAACTGACAATATTATCATTTATACATGTGGAATGCTATTTTGGGGGGAGGGAAATTCAGTCTCTCGTACATTTTCCTCACGCTGTGGGAAAAAAAGGCAACCCTTTTGTTTTGTGCTATGAAGACCCGGGGAGAGAGAGGGTAACTGGATGTGCAGCACAGGAAGATGCTCAGCCCGGGAACATGTATTGCAGGGTTGCCATATCCGCTTATTACAAGCGACTTTGGGCTTGTCTTTCTGTAAAGTCGCTTGTAAATATTTGTAGTTTTTGCGGGTTGCGTTTTTTTGGGCTTGTTGCTAACTTGCTTTATAATTATTTTTTAAACCAGTGGTTCACAAATATTTTCATAAATGTTTTGTGTCAGGGAGCATTTGTGTTGTTAGAATGTTTCAAAAACAAAAAAAAATATTTATATTCCACATTTCATAGCTAGAGTTTTTGAAAACAGCAGATCTACAAGCTCTCAACGCGTTGTAAAATAGCCGATATATAGGTCTAAAGAGCTCATGTGGCCTAAGTTACTTCTTTTGGGATAGTTTTCCTAGACGTCGTTGCTTATTTCTCTCGCTAAATCTGGCAACACTGCCTTTGGTATTCCGTCACACATGTTCCCGGGTCGCGTTGCTCCGCTCTCTCTGTACTGTACTGCTGGCTCGCTTCTTCCAGCCCAGCAGCTTTTTAGCGGTACAAAATAAATCGTGCACGCGCCCGGTTTAGCTTGTAATAATGACCGGTAATCGATCGGCATCGTGCCGCGTGCTTTGCACAAGCCTTCTCTATCCATCGAAATGTGTTTTATAGTGTTATATGGTGTTTTATACGGCCAACAGTGTAGCCAGTTAGCAGCCCCCATCATAAGCCCCGCACACCAGTTCTCAATAATGTCTTAATTGAGGTTTAATGCTCGAGTTGTTGCGTCTGTAAACGCAACACTGTAACGTCCCCAGTGTTATTATCAATGTGTAACTCTGAGAGGCTACAAATGTATCCAAATGGGTCCATTTGGAATGGATACATTTGTAGCCTCTGAGTTAAATGAACAGCAGTGAAGGTAACATTGAGTGGGGGGCATCTTACAAATACATTGTAATAACAGACATGAAGCTGACAACATGCTTGTTGGAGTGTTTTCGGTCAGCGAACTGGTTTGTGAAGCACTCAGCTTGGATCTTTGTGAACAAAGTGATCTCGGTTTTAAGTTCAGTCGGCGTTTTTCAGATCACTTGGCGCGCACAGTCCTCCTGTCGTGTATCAGTGTGTAACGTGACTAACGTCAGTCTCATTGTCCCGCAGTGTTTTAATGACCACGGTTTTACTCATTAAATACTCTTATTGCTTAATAACAACGTTGTAGAAATGTGTTTTAGAGGAGCATGATCGTTCCATGTCTTTTGTTAGAGTGTCCGCTCTTGGGCGACAGAGGGCGCTGAAATGCCACTTTAGATGTTTTGTATTTTGGACCCAAACCCCGCCCCCAATCTAAAATCATTCATAATATTCTATTTTCTATAAAGGAAAAATGAATTTGTGTTCTTGCATAACTGGATTTAAATAAAAAAAGAATACAATTACAATTTAAGTTTATTCTTGGCATGCATATTCCCTTAGCAAGTTGAACATTTAAATTTAAGCTGAAATAATACGTAATATTCTGATAACATTGACTGAAAAATATGACTGTTAATATATTGAGCAGTACTGACCTTCCTAAAAAGTTTCATCAGTGCAATCTACTGCTGTATCCATCTACCAGCTCATTTACTTTTTAATTATTACATCTTTATTGTTCTTTATTGTTACATCTTGTGTGCGGGTACATAAGAGTACAATTATTTTGTTATGGTTCCTTAGAGACATTGTAGCAGCCTTATAGTAATAACATTTAATAAACATATATACAAGGAAAATAGCTAAATATAAATATTTATAAAATAAAATCAGGGAATGATCAAGACTATGAAGGTGCTGTGTAAGTTGTAAAAGGTTTTTAGTTAGGTTTCTCCGTTTTAATCGTCTGTCAGTGTCCTTGGCATTTTGTAACACGCCTCTGACCTCCTATTCACCTGTTAACTAGGCTGTGTGTTTTCCACTTCCTGTCGATTTGATCCAATGAAATCCAATGAAACTGGTCAGATGACCAATGATATCCAATGAAATCGACAGGAAGTGCAAAACACACAGCCTAGGAAACAGGTGAATAGACCATATTCACACGGTGGCCATTTTGCTATTAAGTTGATGAAATGCCACCCCATTGCCACCCCATTCTTTCAATGCAAAGTGCCAACATGGCCGCCATGTGAATATGGTCTATAGGAAGTTGTGGAGTGGGAGGGTCCAGGGACACTGGCTTCCTCTGAACACAGATGGATTTAATTTTCCCGCCGTTTTATTAGTTTTACCCTGGTCTGATGATCGTCCATAAGATTGTCTGGGAGTAGTTATTTAGCAGCCCACTGCCAGTGGCCTTTCAGCTGATGAGCCACTTGCCATGTGGCAGCATCTGAAACAGTCTGTGGTTGGGATGACTACGATCTTTGATGATCCTGCAAGCTTTGCTGATACTGCACACCATTATGTCCTGGATGGAGTGAAGTTCACAAACTTCACATTCACTGATATACTTGGCTCTGTGCACAACCCTTTACAAATGGCTTTGAGGTTGAGATCAGTACAGTTCCCATACCAGGCAGTGATGCCTTAAGTCTGCATGCTCTCGTGGTACTGTAGAAGGTAGCCTACCCTGTAGATGTAGAAGCAAGGAGGTACCCACACCAGACTTCTTCAGTCGCCTGAGGAAGTAGAGGCATTGCTGTGCTTTCCTCACCAATTGTTTGCTGTGTACATCCCAGGTGAGTTTCTCAGTGATGTGGACAGCAAGGAATTCAAAAGTCGCTGACCCTCTCCACTGCACGTGCCAGCTATGTAGATGGGGCCGTGCTCTCTGCCTGACTTCCTGTAATCCACAATCAGCAGTTTGGCTTTGACGTTGTGGGCCAGGTTGTTCACCTGGCTGGCACCATTGTGTGAGGTTCTCCACCTCCTGTCTGATCGTCATCCATGATCAGGCCTGTCACTGTTGTATTGTCAGCAAACCTGACCACTTTAGGCATTTAGCAGATGCTCTTATCATTGATTTTATCACGACTTTCCGCTGTTTGTTTACATTAACCTCCGGTGTGCTTTGTCATAATTTGTCTCTGAGATTTTGCCATTTCTGGCGACATACGGTGGACAAAGAGTGTGGTATCACTCTCCATTAATTCCTTGTCATCTGGTTGTGTTTGTAGTCCCTACCCTCTGAGAGGGATTTGGTTTGTACCTCCTAACCGCCTCAGACAGTTTTCTTCAAGACTGTTTTGTCCTCAGAGATTTCGGCAAGACCTCCTGAACCCAAAAAAAGTTCAACTCATGCACATTTTATTATGGGTTCTCAATTGAATCCAGTTAGATTCCTGCGTTTTCTTCAGATTAGTTAAAAACTGAATGACCAATAAAAAGAATCGGACTCGTGTGCAATACCGTTGGCCCTATTTTGCACGTCTTAAGTACCAGGTCTTATGACTTAACTTAAGACCTGGAGGCGTGGCCAATGATGTTTGGCCACTCAAAATAGCCAAACAACATTGGTCACACCTCCAGGTCTTAAGTTAAGTCATAAGACATGGTACTTAACACGCACAAAATATGTCCCCTTGAATATTAGGGATATTTAGCAGCTCTTGAGAAGAAGCTGTTGAGACGTGCTCGGGTGGAGCAGTGGTAAAGTGCGTGCCTGCACACCATCGCGGAGGTTGTGGGTTCAAATCCACCGTGGTGCATCCGGCCTCGTTGAGTGTCTATACAAACATAATTGGTCCGTGTTCGGGGGAGGGAAGCCGGGGCGGGTAGGGTGATATCACTGCATGTAGCAGGGAGTGTTGGGCGGGAGGAGTAGGATGAAGGCTCTACATCCTCCCGGTGGGGGCTCCTCACTGGCAGTTGAGTCAGTAGGATACAACAGCAGTGACAGCACAGAACGTACAAATGAGTGTGGGGAGGAATCAATTGGCATAACGACTAAATTGGGGACTAAAAGGGGTAAAGAAGAGAATCTGTTGATACAAGGGGTGGTTCACTTTCTCACCAGAGAAGGTTGCTTTGGTATAGTAGGTCTGGCAGCAACCCTTCTGCCCTGGCAGGCTGGCATCATGTAACTATATCATGGAGCTCAATATAATACCACATATCTGTGGTTGTTTTGCCTTATTCACCTGGATTTGTTGTTTAAGACAATCTGCCTCTTAATTTATGTTTTACGAATTTAAAGGAAAGGCACAATGAAGTTCAAGTTCTTCAGAATGTCCTATTTCAAGTCTCTGCAAGTTGATTTTCATACCGCACTGGAATGAAAGGAATGACTTACTCTAATGACTTAATTGAAACTCAAACAAACCATTGTATGCTTTGGAAGTGAAGTGAGTCGTAGTCAGTGGGCTAAACATGCCAGAACTTATGTTTCTTTAATACTTGATTAACCAACTGACTGGGTTTACACACAATTTCAAGATTTCAGTTCATAGTAAACACCTGACCCTGTTATGTGTTGTTGAACCCAAAATATGTTGGTTTGTATACTGCAAATAACAAGTCAGTGGTCCAATGTATTTGAATAAATGGATGGATTTTCATTTAGGCCAAAATATAGCTCCCAAAATATGCAGTTTCAAGAAAGGGATAAAGAATAGAGGCAGAATGTACCAAGAAAAACAAGTCACATTTTGTCAGATTTTCCTAATATAATATGAGCAATGTAAAACATGTACATAAGCTGTATCCTATATTAAAAGTGCCTAAAGGGTCAACCGACTGTAATTGCTTAATTCCCGCCCCCACTGTGTTCCTATTGGCTGGGGTTTAAATATCCATAACTCCAGTTCCCAGCATGCTAAAGGCCCCAAACTTGGTAGGTGCTCTTAGATGGCCAATAGGGACAGGCTGTAATTGCTTGAGCCCCGCCCCCTCTATGTTCCTATTGGCTGGGGTTTAAACAGCCATAACTCCAGTTCCCAGCGTGCTAAAGGCCCCAAACTTGGTAGGTGCTCTTAAATGGCCAATATGGAAGGCTATAATTGCTTGAGCCCCGCTCGCTCTGTGTTCCTATTGGCTGGGCTTTAAACAGCCATAACTCCAGTTCCCAGCATGCTAAACGGCCCAAACTTGGTAGGTGCTCTTAGATGGCTGGGGACAGGCTGCAACTGTTTAAGCCCCGCTACTCTGTGTTCCTATTGGCTGTGCTTTAAACAGCCATAACTCCAGTTTCCAGTATGCTAAATGCTTCAAAATTGGTGGGTGCTCTTAGACAGCGAATAGGGGCAGGCTGTAATTCGCAGATGCCCCGCCCCCCTCTGTGTTCCTATTGAATGGGGTTTAAACGGCCATAACTCCAGTTCCCAGTATGCTAAATGCTTCAAAATTGGTAGGTGTCTTAAGGGATGGGCTGTAATTGCGTAAGTGGATCTGTTCATTTCCGGTTCTACCAGGAAGTGGTCGTAGACCCCTACCTCCCGAACACACGGTCGGTCACACAGGGGTGACAGTGGACCTGGGTCCTGCAAGTGCATCACTGCTTGGCAGCAGTGTTATAGCAGTGTTTAACACTTAAAATGGCCATACTTCAGTGACCATTGCTCCTATCAGCGCAACATAGGACTAGGTTTGAAGGCTGTGTAGCGGCCTGAAAATCTAGTGGTCAAAAATAGCAATAATATGAGGCAGTTAGTGTCAGTGTCAGTGCTGCAGCAGCAGCAGAAATGTGCATTTAAGTTATCTAATTTATTATGTGCACACGTTTAATTTGGGGGTTTCTACTGCGTTGTTGCGCTGTTTCTCTCGTACTCTGCTCTCTGTTTCACGAAGGGCGGGCGGGCTCAGCTCAGCTCGTCCCGCCTAGTCCCCCCCTGCCGTAAACCTAGGGGAAACACTGGAACATTTGTTAAAAAAGTGGAGGTACTTAGTTTGGTGCTGTTCGGTCCAGCAGTTTGCCAGATTAGCTCCAGAGAGACAGACGGACAGACAAGCACGCACACACGCATGGGTGTTAACAGAGGGAGCGAGGAGGCAAACTGAAAAGAAACCTGTCAAAAGAAAAATCATAGTTATCTACACATAATCACGTAGCATAAAATAAGCAGCAGGTAGTATAGTACATGAGGTTAGACATATTGTAAGTAGTATATATGGTATATTCCAACATAAAGTAAAAAAAGTATGTGTTCCACTGTGGCAGGCCATCCTGGTGACAGTAGGTGTTCAGGCCTTGTTCAACTGTCTCGATGGTAGCCAAGTGCTCAGGGAAGAGAGGGGGGTGTGGTTGGAGTTAGTTTTTTATTCGTTTAGCTTCTGTTTGGTATTTCATTAGGTAAATAGGCATTTGTTTTGGGTCTGCAAATATTAGTGCTGTGCTGTTAGATGATTGTGGGAGTGTCACGGTGCCCTTCACTGGGCCAGGCATGGGGCTGGTCTGACTGGAACTACAAGAAACATGGACTGTAGTCCAGAAAGAACTTAGATTTCATCCAGTGACATCAAAGGATTGGAAATCAAGTTCAAAACACCCCCCACTGCACCCACAGAAAACACTCATGCCACCTGTTTATTATGTCATAAAAAGGGGATGTCATAAAAAGGGGATTTGGGTTCAAAATCTGTCAAGTGGCCCTTTAATCAAGCATATCTGTTTAATTGTTGCCGCTGGATATTGATTATAGTGTCGTTAGTGTGTAACTGTGTATTAATCATGAATAAGTTAACAACATGAACTCTAGCATCCCTATTCATGGGGTGTACATTTGGTGAAAATAGCAGATTTTACAGTCTCACAATGCATAGCAATATGACACGTTGTGAGCTTGTACATCGGCTATTTCCAATGAAGAGGTTTGGTTTATTATATAGACCCCTGGGTAATACCAGTCAATGAAGTATAGGGTTTCCCCTCATAACAAGACAATACTCCCTAGACCTTTACCGTACTTTTCGGTCAGATTATGTTACAGAGGTAGTTTAGCAGATTGCTGTTGTTCAGATGTCTTTAACGAGATGTAGTTTGTTGGAATTAGTAACGTGACAGTCGGACATTATACATGCTGGGTTTTCTTCCTTTTTCTTTCTCTAGCGAAATGCAAACACCTTGGACTTCAGTGCATATTCTGTAATTATCTGAAGGCTTCAAGCCTGTTCTAAAAGACATGCAGGGTTCGCTGAGAGATGGCGGGACACCAGGGACGCTGAGGAATAAATGCCTCCTTCGTCCTTCATAACCTCCGCCCACGTGTGCTGCATGAAATAAAGCTCTTGCCTCTCGGTGAGACCGTAACTAACGGTGTTTGGCCCTCAGTCACAATAGTGCTTCTATGGTCTAATACTAGGATTAACTTGATGTAGACTAATATACAGTAGTACAGCTTGCAATGTTTCTTCAGTGATAGTGGTATTTAGCCAGAAGAAGACAAAAGTCACATTAGCTTTCAACAAAACGTATTATACGTTGACTATCACTGACAAGCGTTTTTCATGAAAATATATAAAATATGTCACAGCATAGATATTGAACTCACACACAAAGAAAATAAAGTGTGCATATGAACTGCAGAGCCTGTTTGACCGTAGTAAGGCCTTATTGTGATTTTATTGGACCTAATTATTATTGGACTTTTTACCCCTCCAGGAGATAGGGGTATAGTCAATGGCATAGGTCTTACTGGGTTAATTTCCTCTAGCATAGATTAGTGACTTCCAATCCCATAGTTTTACATGCTGAAATCAGCTAATATAGCCTTTTGCCTGAAGAGTTGGAAAGCATTCATGCTGCTGCTGGCCATTTGGGCAACATTCGAAACATTTGACTTCACGGAAATTGTTTTAAATTAAACATTTGAAATGGAGCAGTCTAGGATCCCAGAGGGTTCCCAGACTCCGATTAGAAAAGCACCAGCTATAAGATCTGTTTTGTCTTCTCCATGAAAGCCTATGTTGTCTCGTTTCCCTCACAGTTTAGGCTTTTCATTCAATATAAACAAATGAATAGGGATTCTAGGCTTAGCGTGTTGCCAAGTCATTCTCATTCAGATGTTACATACATTCAAACCGAATTTCTATTACAGATGATCTTTAAATATAGTGGCACCATTGAGCCATATTGGTGTTGTGACTAAAAGAGTGCCTAAAACTGGAGAGGACCTATGTCATTGACAGTGAAAAAATAGACGGCTGTTATCCATCTATTGCTCCTCAAGGGTACTAGTCTGTGTGACATGTATGGCTGATTCGGAAGCATTTGACGGCTCTTGTTTCACAAATGGCTGCATGATCGTTTCTTCCCCCTTTCTTCTTCCTTCTATATGGAAAAACGTCAGGGACCGATCTGAGCATGCCCAGAGAAGGCCGTGCCAGAGCTTTCTACAGTGCTGGCCATGTGACTTGACGAGGGAGGGTGCATGTGTGGGTAGCTGCTAGATGTTAGTGTGTGGAGCCCTACTGTCTGCTGCTCCCTCCTCTCTGCTTATTGGAGTCAGACTTCCCTTTTTCAGGCACTTTTCACGGTTTATACCTTGGGTATTGTTGGAGAAAGAGAAAACAAGCATTGATCATTGGGCTCTCCACTTTCCGTTTTGTAGATTCCTCAAGCATTAAATCCCATGACATGTCCCCACACTCTTGGTGTTTTAATTAATTTATTGGTAGAAGATATTAATTGGTTTATATATTCTCCAATATGATATGAATGATAAGATACATTACATGTATAATGTTTATATTTTCCTTATATCTTTAAAGTGAAAAGTTAAAAAGAGAAAAGAAAAAAGTCTCTCTGTTGCATCTCTTCCAACCTCTGTTGTTCAGCAGATTTGTTACATTTTGTTCATAAATATACTAGTGATAATATTTTCAAGTTATCACCCAGCTCTACTGACACCAGTGTGCGTTCATGATGAGGCCAAGGGAGGGCTAAAGAAGGAAAGTATACTATATAGCCTATTTATACACACAGGTGCGAGGTAGAATCCTGTACAACAGGAATTTGAATACCCATACAGTAAGTTACTGTTCTAGGTGTACGTATATGCAGGAAGTATTATCTGTAATGGTTTCCACTGCACTATACATTCAACTTAAGACCCTTGTTTAGTGTTGGAGAACCCTGGCCTGGATCTGATTGTGTTGTCTCTACATTTGGTTGGGTGTACTGTCTCAACTTGTTTTACTGTGTGGCTCTCATCCTTAGTCAGAGAGGGTGAGAGATTCTGCTAAATGCTTTGAACGTGTTTGATAAAGGTCTAGGAATTTAACATTTGTAAGATCCAGGCTTTGTCTTGTGTATAGGACAAGTCCAGGTCAATGTTACCCAACAGCAGCACATGACTGTAGTGTAGTTGTACTGTGGTGACAGGTGTCCTCTTACACTCTTTAGAGTGTGGCAGTACACTTCAACTAGAAGCTTCAGTAAAACTGGCCTGTGTTCATAATACGCGGGGCCTTCTCACTGTTGGGTCTCCTTTCTCATAACCCAGTAACTTTCTATTGTAATGTTTCTCTGCCGTACAAATAGAAAACAAATCCTTACGCTCTTAGCAGAGCCTTTTTGTGCTCAAGTCTCTTCAATGACTGAGGATGTTCATAGCTAATCACTGGTCCTCTTCCCGTGACTATTTAACATCTCTTAAGGCTTTCCTCTAAACTCATCTAGCTCTGTTATTTCATCTGTGGGATATGGTGTCTGCCGAAGTGCCGATCACACGTGTCCCGAGTCTCGACAGTATTATTATTTTGTGCACCTGCCCTGCAGCTCATTGCACACGTAAGTCTCAAAGTGTAATTCTGAAGGGTCTTATTGTTCACATGGTTCTCCTTTGGTGGAGAGAGCTGTAGGTTCTTTTTAAAAAAAGTCTAATTCTAAAGTCTCTCTTTTCAATACCCTTTCTCCATAACGTTCCCGGCGGTGAAGTCTTTAGTGCTGGAAAAGAGAAAGAAATGCCATTAAGATCTGAAGAGACTGAGCTTGCTCTGTGAAGATCTTATGAAGGGAGAGAGACCAGTAGAGGGAGCCACCAGGTCACATGACCACTGAGGTGAATGTGCATGTGGGGCGAGAAAGGAAAACAGGAACAATCTGTTCGAGACTCCCGCTCTCGCTCTCTCTTTCTCTCTATCTCACTCACACACGCACGCACACACACACACACACACACACACACACACACATACTCACACATGCAGACACACGCACACACTCCCTCTCTTTCTCTTACCCACACTCTCCTTCTCAATGGAGGCCATGAGAAGACAGCAGGTATGATGTTTGCTACAGGAACACATTTAGCACAGGAAAACATGTGCTAGGCTTTACTGATTACCCTTGATTGGTTCTGAATGGACCTCAAAGGAGATACACATGCTTGGGTTTTGGTCTTTTTATTCAGACATTTCTTTCTCCAAACATGAATATTTCAGTTTTAAGCTGTGATGTGTCTTCTAGTGAGATGTTTTTATTTTGTTTTAGTTTGCACTAAAAGGTGGTAGACAGTGTGTGCTGCTTGATCAACCCACACACGTCACGAACACACACACACACACACACACACACTGATCACAGTCCTTTTCCTCCTGAGCTCTTGGTGAATTCGAGGATATATTGTTGCTGTTGCAGGTACAGTAGCCGTGGCTACTGCTCTGCCCCAAAGGCTGGGGGTAGGAAGACAAACAGTGCTGTGTCATTGGTCAGAGGCTCAGTGGTTTCAAGCCAGCGCCTTGGATCCTGTTGTTGGAGAGCTCTTCATCGTTATCACAGCTTTTGTGGAGAACTGTGTTGAGAGTAATCACTGACTGACAAGGCAAATGATTTAATTTGTGATGTTGGAGGAGCAGCCTGACTTCATGGAGATCAGGAGCAAGGGTATTTACGTTCCTGGCAGATGTTTTAGGCTCAGACCATACATGTCTCTGTTTTTACTGTCTGTGTCTGTGTCTCTGTCTCTGTCTCTGTCTCTGTCTCTGTCTCTCTCTGTCTCTCCTCTCTTTCTCTCCTGTCTCTCTCTATTCCTCTCTGTCTGTCTCTGTCTGTCTCTGTCTCTGAGTCTATCTCTCTCTCTCTCTATGCCCACCTTATGTTACTTCCAACTATCCCTCATGGGCAGTCTAATGAGATCTCATGGGGCATGATGGACAACCTAGACCCGGCCATACAGTACAATCAGGGACATACTTGAGCAGACACACACACACACACACACACACACACACACACACACACACACACACACACACACACACACACACACACACACACACGGAAACAACAGCTGATTACAAGACCCAAAGATACAAGTTGTCCTGTGGAATAGCATGATCTATCATGCTGCGCAAAGATACTTAATGTCCTCAGTTTGTGCGGTTATTAATCAACTGATCAACTAATCCATTGATCTGTTCCTTATACCCTCTTGGGTTAATACAAAGTAAGACATATTGTCAGGTATTGAGATTTTAAACAATAAATAAAAACAAATGCAGAGAGATTGTTTCCTGTATTTGCATGCACAGTGGTGGCCTTTTGTGTGTCGTGGCTTCCTGCTCTTTGTGTGGGCTGTTGGCACCCTTGAGCCGTCAGTCACACAAAAAAGAAGTGATTGTGTAATGTGCTCCTGCTCCGCAAAGGTAGTCTCAAGGTGGATGCATTTTTCCCGGCATAGCTATGCCGTCGTTGTGAACGTTTGTGTTTACTTGAAGGCCATGACAGGCAGCATATTCTCTTCATGTTGTAGGGTTCCAGAGTACACTGGTTCAGAAATAGCCCAAGCTGGTAAGATTTTGTAATGAGCTATATATTCAGCTACAGGGCTATAGTGACACCATAAATAAACATATTTATTTTTAGAATAATCAACCTTTTTAATTGAATCCGTTTATTCAGATCTGAAGAGTCATTGCTTGTTCAGTCATTGTTGAAGCTTCAATGTTTTTGTTTTTGAAGGACATTGATAATTATTTTTTGTTGTATTATTAATGTGCAGATTCATTGTTATGAGAACTCAGGCTGAAATTCAGGCATAGGTATATCACTCCTTTCTGCAGTTCCCTAGAATGCTGCCCCTACTACCTTCACCATCTAGTGGAAAGCTGCTGCAATGGGCATGCTGTGTCAGTAAACAGTCTGGTTACAAAATGGCGGAGATCTGCAGACAGCTTTCTCTTTCTCCCCTCCCCCTCCCTTTTCTTTCTCTAACGTGTGGTTTCCTTTTCCGTCCACTAGGGGGACATCTGAGGACAGTGTTTCCTCTTGCATTCCTAAAATTCATAAAAGAAAACTAAAGGGTTCTTCTCTCTGCCCTTTACATGTGGTGTCTGCATTCCTCCAGATGTTTCACCATAGAGGCTTTAGATGTTGTCCTTGATGTTCTCTGGAAAGAACTCACACTGTTGTTCTGGTCACAGAGTCTGTCCTCACCGGCCCTCACAGTCCTCAGCTTAATGTTGCTGCTTCAGTCTCTAAGTAAGATCCAAAACTCATTCAGGTTTATGTTTGGCCTATCTAAATGAGCCTGCTGTTCTTTTCAGAGTTACTAGTCCTACATTTAGAACATTCATTCTCTCACTAGCTGCAGCTCATTCTGTGCATTTCATTGTTGAAGGCATCGAGGAGAGACTTCTTTGTCTGCTCCCTCGCTGAAGCCCTTTTGTTAACAGGCAACCACATGCAAACTAGTGTTCCTGCCCCCAGTAGGCCTTTTGATCATGGGCTATAGTTAGAGAAATACGGTCTTATCTGCTTTAGATTAATCGTGCTTGACATTCTCTGGTGATTTGATTGAGAGACTGAGAGACTGTGGGGAAAGTATCTCCCTTGATGAAAATAACATGGAATTCTGTTCATGTTAAGGGTGAGGCCTAATTGGCTACATGTGGATTACAGAGCTGACGCATAGTCTGTAGGTCTATCTTCACTCTGTTATCCCCTAAAGACCCAGAGAATGAGGTGACTATACAGGCACTGGCTGTGCTGATCGTTGAAGGACAAACTGACGTGAATCCAATAATATCCTCTTCCTTTTTAGCTTTTGATTTGGCAAGCTGCCACTGTGTTATGGGTTTGGAAGTGACAAAGAGCAGACGACGTGAAAGAGTTAAAACTTCTCTGAAAATGAAAGCAAAGCGGGTGAGATAGAGGTTGCTCTCTGTAAGTAATTTCCTCGGTAGGGATATAGATGGGCCTCTGTTGTCGCCTGCTTCAGAGCAGATATTTTCCCAATGCTTTTAGAGGCAGTCAGGTGTCGTCTGCTGCAACTGCTAAGTGGCCAGCAGGCTTGCCTGGTGCGTGAGTTGGCAGGTTAGGGGTGAGGAAGAAATTAAATGGCTGCTTATATCTAACCTTTATGTTCTACCATCACTTATAATACTTCTACAATACATTATGATATTTGGCAGATATTTGTACAGCCCTATCTTGTTATGGTTCAGTTTGTCCTCGAAGCAGCTATAGTATAACTATGAAATCTGCCCTGTGCTCTTGGCAGAACTACCGTACCACTGAACATGAGTGTTATTTTGTACTTCTCCCCATGATATCATGTACATAAAGCATAATCATCACCACCTAGAATATTGTCTTGACTCCTACGTGCCTCATCGATTGCTGGTTGATCCAGAATTCCACGACGGGGGATATTTACTGGTTTTACATATTTATTTTTTAACGGCCTCTACTGCTGAGATGTATGGGTGCTATCTTTTTTGAAGCTACAGAATGGACATGCTGTTTAGCTGGAGCTTAGCCTAATAAGTGTCAAAGATAATTCAATTGGTTTTCCCTCATACCGTCTGTTTTTTATTTTCTTAATTTCTTAATTTTTGCATTTGAATTACCTTTTTTGAGTAACCTTTTATGCTCTCAAAATGATTGCACCCCCCACACCCATGCATTTCAAAGAGGTTGTTGGGTTTTATGTATATTAATATATCACTAATATACTATTCCCATCTTTTTACTGAACTGTATTCTTTTTATCAGCCTCCTGGCCTGGCCAAGGATAGCGTGGGTAAAGGAGAGCCCACAGGGAAAGAAGGAATGGATTCTCCTAACAATGGAGAAGAGAGAGGTGATACATTTAAATATTTGTCTTAATAATGGTTATTTGATTTGTTCTGTAAAATTCACATTTAAAGGAGTCACTCGCAGTAATGTTTTAATTTTGAATGGTTTCCGTTTGACGTTTCAAATGTTTTTCTTTTTTACAGACAGAGACAAGGAGGCTGCAACCAGGCTTGGTCCTCCGTCTGGAAGTGACGCAACACTAAATGGGACCTATGAGGGCACAGAATACAGTAGCAGACATAGGAGCCCGAAGCACAGCCTTTCAGAGGACAGCAAAATGTTATTGTCGGTCAATGAGAACGGAATGTTGGGGAGAGAAGTGCCGCATGGTTCTGTTACCGGAAGCAATGGATTAATCCTCGGCAAGCAGCAGGAGAGTGGTTCTGTGACGGTATCGGGGTTAGGGCTTAGCCCTCAGAGTACTACCTGGTTACCCCTATTACCCCCCACAATGATGGGACATATGGTCAAAATTGTACCATCCTCAGCATCTGGTCATGGCCCGAGTTCGGGTGCACTAAGGACAGACACCAGTGCTGGAACCACTTTTGGACAAGGGGCGCCAGAGACTGATAGTAAAAATGGCATAGCCCCGTCTCATTCTCCTGCACCACTCATTACAACAAACCGAGCACGCAAGACCATGTCCAGGCCTGCTGTCAGCCTGGCACAAAAGGTAACCAATAGTCCACAACACATAAGTTGGATGGGAATTATCTAAAAGTCAGAGGAGATTGCATAGTAACACATAAAGGCTGGATCATAAAGGCTTTTGGTTCTTGTCGTTTGCAGCTTCTGAACAGGGAACTAAGAGAAGCAAGCAGCGCAAAAGTGGAGAGTCCCGTTACGCCCCAGGAGGAGGACGCCCCGCAGCCGCCCGCCACGCAGAACCAGCTACCTCAGAGCCCAGCGGAAACGCCAGATTCAGCTCCAGCAACTTCATCGGGCTCACCGCCAGCAGCCTCAGCTTCAGCCGTGGTTCCAGCCCCAAGGCCAGCCCCAGCCAAGCTCCAGCTAGGTTAGACTGCACTGGACCCAGTGATGAGAACATGCATGACATTAAAGTGGCCAGCGATTGTATTCTCGTGTTTTTGAGGTCATCTACACATGGGAACGGAACATTTGCACCGCTCACTCGCCGCTCACAAAATTATTATCTCTTGTTCCCCCAGTCTCTCTCTCAGGAGTCATGCCATCTCGTAAAAAGAAGAGGAAGATGGGAACCTACAGCTTTGTCCCCAAGAAGAAAGCCAAAGTTCTACGGCAGCGAACCGTGCTGGAGATGTTTCAGCAGCTGCAACGCACGGCGGAGAGCCAACAGGTCTTTGCCCTTCCCATTTAAATTTTGAGATAATAATGATTTTTTTTTGGCATCTTGGAAAACACCTCAAACTCTCCTTAAGGAAAAAAAACGAAATCACTTTTTGTTGGGTAGCTACAGATTTTGTCTCTGTAGAAGTGATGCAGCAGAGCCATCATCTAATAACTGATGTGGAAACACAAATGACATATTGGCAGATTTAGCACACCTACAACACACTCAGGGACAATGGAACATGCAGTTAAAAAAGGACAGCGCCATACTCAACGATAGACCAAAGATGAGACGTTACGACATACTGTCTATACTTCCAGCATTTGATCTCTGTGTATTTAGGCATGGTGGCTCATGGTACCCACCCTGTAACCCAAACTATTATGAAGTGTCAGCCAGTTTAATGAGAAATAGCTTTACTCTACAGCGTGGCTGATAGGAGTGAGCTAATTCCCATTGTCTGACTAAGTGTAATAACCTTACCTTACAACTGATGTCCTTATAAAGTAATATAAGTGTGGAAGTAAAATACATTACATTTAGATTTTAAGGTTGTGTAGTGTACACAGATGTTTTACAGATCATGCTTTTTACAACTTAAGCCCTGTATACTTGTGTACGTATATATATATATATATGAATATGAGTAGCGAAAATAGACGATCTACAAGCTCACAATGCAACCCGGTGTCAGCTTGTCGATCTGCTATTTTCGCAAAAGATGCCAGTTTGAAAGTGGTGAATAATCTCCATTCCTTTCTCATTTCACACATCATTAGCCCAAACAGCTGGCTAATGTGAACGGGGAGCGAGTAGAGAATGAGTCTGAGGAGGACGAGTCGGAGGACGGAGACGAGTCGGACGAAGAGGAGGAGCAACCCCGCAGAGATGGAAGTGTCAGCGTCACCCAGGAAACGAGCTCGTCTGAACCCGCCTCGCAGGTTGGAACAAAAGACCGTTTATTTTGGTATTGGCCTTGTTACGGTATATTGGCCTTTTCTTTTACTTTGTGTAGCATTTCTGCTGTATTGGGACGGGGCATTGAAGAGAGATGTGGGGACAATGAGTGCAGAGAGGATGACTGACCTTCAGTATTAAATCCACTCGATATACATATACTTCATTGAATGGAGTCCCCCAAGACATTTATTTTTTAAACATTTTTGCCTCCAATGACATCCCCAACATAGGAAGTTATCTGGCCAAGCGACCAGTGTGCTCTGTAATAATTGCTTGTTATCACATAACCAGCCTTTATTTGCTCTAGGTGAGGGGAGTGCTAAAAGGACACGGGAGGTGATAACTGATATCCACCCTAAGGCCATATCAGCCCTAGAGCTGATATGGCTCTATATATATGTATCTATATAACATCACTGAATAGTGATAAAACCACCGCTCATCTGCCAGTAGACTTGGGTGAGGTGCTGGAGCCAAAAGGAAACCAAATGAACAATAAAACGCAGCCTCCGCACACTCAAGATTATGCAAATTCAGATTTTTATATAGAAAGCTTTCGGTTATAGACCTTTTTCAGGCCTCATTATAACATCACTGAAAAAAGCTAATGTTACATCTGACTCTTGCTTGCTATTGGAATTCAATATGGGACATTGTTCTATCCAAATAACAGTGTCAAATGTCACCTAATCCATTGGGGCCCATGCCAGTGGCAGTTAGCATACATCACTAAAAGGGCTTGTCGTGACTGAGTAGGTGGACCGTGGTAGTGTTTTACAATCGTTCATGATGTAACATGCATCATTTTTTACTAATCTCAGCATGCATGACACCCATTTTCACAAGGGCAATCCTTGTGAAACATCAGTTTGCAATTATTGATTTGCACTGTAGTCGTATAATATTTTGCTTCATATGACGATGAATGGCTATGATTATTTTTACATTCACCGGTCTGGTGATGGTGCAGTTCTTTCCCTTGCTTTAGAGAATAGCAAGTAAACTACATAGGTATACCAGGAAATTGTCCTATGCGTCTACCCATCCTAACTATTAGGAGCAGCGGGCAGCTATTGAACAACAACTGGGGAGAAGTTGGGTTCAGTGTCTTACTCGAGGTCACTTCAACACTAAGTTAGGAGGACCAAACCGAGGACCTTCTCCCATTCTCAGACGGCTGCTTTGCTTATTGAGCCACTGAAATGGTAGCAAGTTTACCCAAGTCTGGAGTTGCGATAGCCAGAAAGCCCACACCTAGTTGGTAGAGAATGAATAAAATGTTGATTCCATCTCCACAAACTACTTTGTGGCTTTCTGTAGGTGATTGAACATCAATGCAAAGCACATTGACCATTTGTCTTGATGCCACTTACAGTATTTCATACAATTGTGGAGATATGGCACACCTTTGGTGGGTCGTTGTGGAAACACGCACCTTATGCAATCTGCTTTTGAGTCTATATATTCATTTAAAAAGCACTTTCGGGACCATTTGAGTATACCTTAAAATATGACACAAAGTTAAAAATTTCTCCTCCAAGGGGGACAGACTTTATCATGGTTGTTCATCTGGATGCTGTTTTGGGTGAACGAGAGGATGAGGCAGGGTTCCTGTGATGTGTTGGTGTTGGTGATGAGTTTTGTTGTTGTCTGTGGTGCAGCTGGGGGAAGAGCAGGAGTCTGAGGAGTCTGCAGAAGATGAAGGTGAAGAAGAGGGCACAGAGACAGAGTCAGACCTGGTAAGATCACCCAATCGTCATGTCAAGGTTTCATTTCTGGGACTGAGCTGTGGGAGTGCATGCTATAATGTTAACATGTCTCTGTTTTTATGAAACCTCTGGAAATGAGTCTTTCCTGTTGGAAGTTGCAGTGTGTGGGTTCCATTTCACTTACTACTTTGATCTTAGTACCTATGCACAATATCCAAATACTTTCTAAACTAATTATCCAATATATCAAGGCTAAAACAGTAAGTCACACCTTCGAGAGACACTCACATATAGACAAGACATGAAGCTGCACAATGCACAGTCATTGATTCTTTGTAAAACAAAGGAAATGCCAACCTGTGGAAGTTCCATTGTAGTTGAAAGTCTATCTTGTTCTCGGCAAGGAAGTGTGTAAAAACAAATTTGATCGTATCAGTGAATCTCTAACTTATGCCAGCATTGTCTCTATAAAGCAGTTTTGTTCATGGAACAGAAACATTTGTAAAGATCCCTATGGGCATTTATCCAAAGGTGACAACAACCCCAGACACAGACAGTCACTCCCACACAACACTAGCCAAAACACCCACATGGGAGCATGTTGAAAATGGATGCACTCCTCAGCTCCGCGTGCACATGTGACATGGCTGTGTAATGATTAAACTGTAAAAAAAAAAATCTAAATTATGCATCCGAATATTAAAATTATGTTTGAATAGCAGCCTATTGAAGAAACATACAAATATTTGGGGCCAGGTAGGATTAGATTACACTTTATTTGACCCAGAAGGAGATTTGTGAAAACAAATCCCCTCAGGGACATTAAAGTCGAATCTAATCTAATTCGGGGGCCAGCCCTACAAATTGCCTTCTGTCCATCAGCCAAATTCACTTTGGTAATTACAAATTCACTTGTTCACCTTTTTAGAGCTCTGAATCCAGTATGAAGAGGAAATTGAAAAAGAAAACAAAGGGAGACAACGCCTGGCTTAGGCCGTCCAGGAAACGGAAAAGGAAGATAAAAGTCAAGTCAGGTAATGGTACATTCCCTCAACACTGCACTTCCACAGTAATTTATACTGTAAAACCTCAGTGTTAATTTGACCCCGAGAGAGTAGAAGTGTAACCAAATGGACCGGTTAGGCTTAGGTTAAACTCAGGACGGAAAACATCACTCTACATGCATCCATTAGTGATTGGTTCAGCACCACCACCAATGGACAGCGACCCACTGTGATCAAGCAGCATGCTTTTTTTAAAATACGGGAATAAAATAACCCAAAGCAGCATACAGAGCCGGTTGAACCGCCGATCTGACTGATATTCCCATGTATTCGGGCCATTCGAGGGGGTGGGCCGAATGGCCGACGTATTCCGTTCAAGCCTTCTTGATTTATTACAGATTTCCACAGGAATGCTAGCGTAAAACTTCATATACGGATATGGCTGACTTATCGTGACATCAGTGAAATGTCACGAGCATCCAGTCAAGCACTATATAAAGGATGGCCGGTTACCTGAATATACCAGTATACCACTACCCCGCCCTAAGACTATAACCTTCAAGTTCATCGACTAGTTCTCACCAGGAGAAGGTCCAGCAACTTCTGTACGAACCAGGATATTTGGCCTTACAACCCAAATACCTCTGCATGGTACATGGCTCTTTAGATCCATATCATTCTTAATCACCAGGGTTCACATCTCGGTTAAGTTCTTAGACAACTTAGACAACCAGTCACCTTTCCTTTGAGTAGTATTTTATATGATCTTTGATATGCTAAGTGGGAGGTTGTTTGGATCTCCAAAGAATATCGATAAAACCACAAACCCCATATACGGAGTACCCTGGTGTCTATAATAATATGACATCATAGTTCTGACTTCATAGACTGACCTGGACTCCATATTGCCTGACACAGAACTCCATATATTGCCATAAAAGGGACACAGAAATACCAGAAATAATCTCCATGCATCGGCATAAAAGGGACATATGATACAGTGAATGTATAAAACTATGTAATTGCCTTTTTATACAAATGTCATCACTGATTTTGTTGGTTGATAATCTCACACAAGTCCAGCCTTGCGATTTTATGGGTGCAATATTGACCCTTTCACTCCCTCAGAGACTCCAGTTGAACCCCAGGAGGGTCCAGTTCAGGCTCCAGCTGAGCCAAGTACAGAGTGCACAAAGATCTCCCCAGTGTCAGAAAACCCCATCGCCCAGGAGCCCACGGTTTCTTCACAAAAGACAGGTGAGAGCTAAAATGACTTCATAGAATTCTCATGGTGTGTTTTGCCATAAAATACTGTGAAATGCCACTGCTCAAATACTAGGAATTGATTCTGCAGTGGTTGGAGGTTGTCAAGCGGGCTATTGATTAAGTGGTAGAAATGTGCTGGAGGGGGGGCTGGTTCAAATCCTGGGTAAAGTTCAAAGTTGCAGCTTTATAAATGAACACGTTTATTCTGTGCTGTAGGGCTACAACTATCGATTATTTTCTTAGCGATTATAGATGCAGATCTACAAGTTGAGTTTTTAGAGCAGCTATTTTCACTATTTTAGAATTTTTTAGAACTTATTTCTGAAGAAAAAATTGTCCAAAATAGAGATCGATTACTTATCGATTATCCTATATTAAAATTGGCTAATGGGTGGACCGACCGGCGGACCGCGTCATCACGTTCATATCACTATGACTCAGCCATAACCATATAAGGAGTTCCCAATGCAGCTATGCCCAAATATGGAATGTGTTGTCTAACCTCGATGTGTCGTCATGGCATCAGGCGCAAACAAATCAGTCACTTTATATGGGCACTAAAAGGGGCATGCCCATATATGGGCACGGGACAAGGACTGAGATCTCCATATATGGGTATATCGGTCGGATCGGCGGTGCAACGTAGGTGCGAGGGCCGGTCCTTTTTAAACGATCGATTTATCAATGAACCAATCAAATCAACTGGTTTGATTAACCCATTAATACCTGGAACGCATCTGTGTCACTTAAGATTTCTTTTGCTATTCAAAAATATCAGATATACAAGCTCATAGCGCGGCACCGAGTGCCGCGCTACGAGCTTGTAGATCTGATATTTTTGAAAAATCGTGAAAAAATATTTTTTGATTTTTTTTTCAAAAAACTGTTAGGATTTAGAAAATTCTTAGAAGCGGCCTCAGGTCTTAAAGGGTTAACTTGTGCAGGTGAGTCTACTGGACCCGCGGTGCAGGAGGACCTGGCCCAGGAGCTCCCGCTCTGCAGCTGTCGCATGGAGACGCCCAAGAGCCGAGAGATCCTCATCCTGGCGGACAGGAAGTGCATGGCTACGGAGAGTGTGGACGGACTGCTGAGCCGCTGCCAGGGGGCCGTGCTGAAGCACGAGATGATGCGTCCCTCCAACTCTGTCCAGCTGCTGGTTCTGTGCGAGGACCACCGCAATGGCATGGTGAAGCACCAATGCTGCCCGGGCTGTGGCTTCTTCTGTAGGGCTGTGAGTGGATCACCTCTTCTACATATCGTCACCTTATTAAACTAATGGCCTAAGTCATTTTTTGAGGAAATGATATTTTTGCCTAAATCAGCTCCTCATGACACTGGCCACCTCTGGTAAAATCGCCCATCTCCTAATTGAAAAGGATCATGCTGTTCATGCCCCTTTTAGTATAAAACACGCCCCTTTTAGTATAATGGCCTAACTCCCTAGTGTGACTTAGGACAAAATAGGCCTTTTGTTTGGCCTAAGTCACATGTTTTTGTGACTTAGGCCAAATTATTTACTGATTTAGGCCATTATGTAATTTGTTTTGCTTTTTATTTTGGCCTAAGTCAGATTTAATCCTATTTAAACCTATTTCAATCTCTTATGTTACATAACTGACAGTCAGTGTTATTTCTATTTAAATAGTCATAATTTGTTATAAACATTTTGGGTGAAATGATTAAGAAATATCATATAGTTTTGTTCTGGATCAGTTTTTTATTTTTCCTGAAAACCTTGTAAAAATGACTTAGGCCATTAGTTTAATAAGGTGACGATATATTAACCACTTGAACACTATGCTTGGTTGACCGGAGTCCTAGTGACCTTTTGTGTTTTCGCTCTACGTTTTAAATAGCTTGTAGATCGGCTATTGAAATTAAAATGCTTTCCTTCATGATCAGTGGACGACGCACATACAATATTGATATTTTTTCAATATTGTAATACCGTGACATAAGCCTTATATTATATACATTTTCAAAAATAGCTTAAAAAGCCAATCTGAAAAAAAATATTATCGTCACAATATTGGTATTTGGTAAAAAATATTGTGATGCTTGATTTAGTACGTATCACCCAGCCCTGACGTATAGTACAACAAACAATCTAGACATGAATCACAAAGTTTAAATGTAATCTATGTACACAAATGGCTGCACTTACAGGGGGTGATCAATCCTGTATATCCTTAGAGTATGGGTGCAGGACCCATGCTTTCAGTCATTTATTTATTTTACAGGGGGGGAATTAACACCTTATGGTTAAAAACTTTGGCTGCTACTGACTTGCAAAAAAGTGTTCCTCAAGATAGATAAATATCTTACTACTATAATTGACAAAAGCTCTGAAAGTTCGTCCGGGATTCGCAAGCACAGGATCACTCCACATGCCTCCAAGACCCGCCACAGATTGTTGATCAGAGCTATGGCTATGATTTAGGCATCTTACCCCACCTCGATCAGTGATCAGACTCTCGGCTTGATTGATTCTCTGATTTGCCTATCAGACCCTCAGCCTGATCTGGCAGGTTGCCATAGCAACCATATACAGGAAGTCTGACCTCTTTATCACATGACCGAGGTTGGGAGGTTGGGAGGAAAGGAGAGGAGAGGAGAGGAGAGGCCAGAGGGGCCGGACTTCGCATGACGTGTGCAGAGTAACTAGGCCAGTGCTGTCTGGACCAACCTGACATCTAGTTGTTGTAATTCATATGAAAAGAGATTAACTGAAAGAGAGAGACTATAGTAAAGGGGTAAGAGAGCCGTTCACACTAAGCACTATAACTATATTGTTCGCCATTGTATTTTTTTATAGTTGGTGTGAACTCTGCCATCCACTTCACTTAAAAAAGCGATTTTTAAAACATTTTTTATAGTTAAAGTGCTCAGTGCGAACGGCCCTGAAGTATATAAACCCTTATGTTTTCACTCAGCCAGGTAATTTGCAGCGGTTCTTTAACAGTGATTTACGCCTGGTCATTGCTTTCCCATAGGGAACCTTCATGGAGTGCCAACCCGACGTCAGCATCTCTCACAGATTCCATCTCGCTTGTGCCTCGGTGCTGAGAGGCCAGAGCTTCTGTCCCCACTGTGGAGAGGAGGCAGGCAAAGCCAAGGAGGTCACCATCGCCAACGCCGACACCACCTCCACGGTGCCCCTGACACACACGCAGGGGCCGGCCACGCCTGGCGCACTGGAGGGCAGGGCAGACACCACCACTGGCAGGTAGGACTTTGTAGAAATCGTAGTTGACGTCATACAAATAATTGCAATTAATGATTTCATTGTTGATTTCAAAAATGATATTTGTGCCCTTTTTTAGGCTTTGTAAACGTAAATTGAACAGGGCAGATATGACATGAATAATGTACAAAGCCTATTACTGAAATATACAAAGAAATGGCTGACAATTACCATTACCGATAAAAATGTGTAACGTACTCATGGCCAAAACATGCCATATACAGTCAGGGTTGCCAGATCTGCTTATTATAATTTCCCCGCGAGATTTTATTTGAAATTAGCCGATCTACAAGCTCACAACGCGTCGCATCGCGACACGTTGTGAGCTTGTAGATCGGCTAATTTCAAATGGCTGATGTATATGTTAAAGTACTCATGTGGCCCATCGTTGCTTCTTTTGGGCTGGTTTTCCTAGACCTGGTTGCTTGTTTCTCGCACAGAATCTGGCAACACTGTATACAGTACTTAATAAGTTTATACCTTCAAACATGTCCTCTTTATCTTTGCAGTACGTCTCATGTAGCTGTAAGTGGCGAGCTGGGTGGCAGGGCAGACAGCTCTCTGCCCAGCTGTTCCGGACAGGGGCTCGATACCTCTGCGATTCCTGGAGCGTTCAAGATAGCTGCACCTCTGCCTGGGATGGGGGAGGCTCCTGTGACCCTCCAAGGACCACCTAAAGAAACCCTGGACAGTATTCTTCTGGCCCTTGATACAGAGAAGTAAGTCTCATCTCTACCGCATGATGTGATTTGCATCAAACTACACACTGCCTTGATCGTTGATTTTCATTTTGTTTTCTAATTAGACCCAAGAAACTGCGCTTCCATCCCAAGCAGCTTTACATCTCAGCCAAACAAGGGGAGCTCAAGAAAGTCGTGCTGATGTTAGGTGCGTTAACTCCCTCTGGTGGTTTCAATTGGCTTTTACAAGCCTGAGGTTCCGATTCTGCAAAAATGTCTTTTAAATCCTAACGGTTTTCTGAAAAATGTATGTTTCTATATCAGTGGTTCTCAAACTCTTTCATGTCAAGGACCCCCAAAATGATATGAATTTGGCCGCCGGCCCCCAGAAGCAAATATTTGAGTTAATGTTCGCTTTAAGTATTCAAAGATTTGCACACATTTTCAAGATTTTTCAAAAATAGCAGATCTGCTATTTTTTAATAGCCAAAGTGTAAAATAATGCTTTTTAGCTCAAATGAAAAAGTGACGCAGATGCGTTCCCGGTCTCAATGGGTTAATGGAAAATGTGTCTTTATTCCAGTGGAAGGAATAGACCCCAACTTCAAGATGGAGATGCAGAATAAACGCACACCGCTCCATGCTGCAGCTGAGACAGGCCACCAAGAGATCTGTCACATGCTCGTACAAGTAAGTTACTGATGTGTTCTCCGCATCCAAGTATGTAACTATCTGTTCTTGTGAGTGTGAGTGAGTGGGGAGTCCTGCACCTAGTACTGAATGTCTTCAAAAATCACTTGATTTTAATAGGTGGTTAAATATAGCCTTTTTCTCAAAAAACAACTTAGTAGTGGAGCTGTGAAGTGATTGTGAAACTATTGTATTGAGGCTGTGTGTACGTATGTTCCTCTGTCTGCAATGACTTAACCACATGAACCCCAGCGTCCATGTCATAATACTAGGCAAATGTAACAAAGTGAATGCTAATAAGAGTTCTGCTCAACACACGAGACAGACAGGTGAAGTTACTCACCTGTGCTTTATTTGGCCAGACACTGCTCTCACACATAATACTCAGTAGTAACTGAAACATAGAAATAGGGGTTCGGCAGCTACTAATCAATTTATAGATAATTCATTTTAATTAATAAAATAAATAAATAAATGAAAGAATTGAATAAAGGCCCGGACCGCTGGCGTAGCAGCGGTCCGTAGCAGATCTGAGCTTGTAGATCGCTATTTTTGCCTGATACTGCTTTACGACCAAGTATAAAATAGATTTTTTTTACAATTGATTAATATGATTAAACACTTAAGCTCTATTAACTTATTTTTTCATGTTGATTCGCTTCTCGATTGTAAACAATAGTATTATTGCTGAGAAAATAATGGACAGTTGCATGCCTGCATAGAAGGCCTGCAACATGGATAGTTGGTGCTCCCTCCTTGAGCCCAGCTGTGCTGGGTCTGTGGCTTGCCATGCGTTTTGCATCGTCCTCAACTCTGCACCTCTTTAGACAGCTCTCTCAGCTAACGTCTTACGTGTGTGTGTGTGTGTGTGTGTGTGTGTGTGTGTGGGTGGGTTCCACCCATCTTCACTTGCTGACCGTACAAATCACAATTACTGCGTTGTCTGGTTGAGGACCATGGATTGCCCTGTGATCATTTGTCTTGTTTATTTTTGTACAGAAATTCTTACATTTCATGTTAAGAAGCTAATGTTTCATGACCCTAGAAATGTCTGGGGAAAACTGCAAAAGAAGCCCAGCAATGACATTCATGCTTTGATGCCTTTGCTATACATAAGTGCATAAGTATTAATACTCCATGTTTGCGGTGTGGCCCATTCAGGCTGGTGCCAACTTGAATATGTGTGACGAGGACCAGCGCACACCACTGATGGAGGCCTGTGAGAACAACCACATAGACACAGCCCGCTACCTGTTGAGAGCTGGAGCCAGCTCTAGACACAGGGTAAGGACTTTAACTTCAATGTCCAACAGCTACATTGATTAATTCACAATTAAAGGTAGGGTAAGTGATTTTCTTTGGTTAAAATAAGTGTTAAATAGCTCTATATTTTGATTGTACTCATTGCTATAGAGTGAGAGAATACAGTGCTTTAACCTTTTAACACAAAACTTACCCTACCTTTTAGTTTTGGTTTCAAGTCAGCCAGAGTAATTTTGAACAATTAGTCAATTACACTGAAGTCTGTGTATTTATTAATAAACATTTGTTGAGGTTTCATGTGACTTGTTTTCTTCTCCTCAGGATGTAGAGGGGTTCACGTGTCTCCACCTAGCGGCAAAGTCTGGTCATTACGACATTGTTGAGTACCTTCTCTCTGGACTGGTAGACATTGACTGTCAGGTTAGTATAGTACTGCTTCTCCACGGCTCTGTCAGTGACTCATACTGTGATCACTGCTGTGCCCTGTCTTAATGGAAACGTAATGCTAAGGACCGCTTTTGATTCTGACAGAAGATGATTACAAATTGCAACAATAACCTCCATTCACCAATTACAGTATCTTTGAAGGAATGTAACATTTGTACAGATAATTGGCTCTCTTCTCTTTTTTTCTTGAACTTTTTCAACTTTAGTTGATTCATTCTTGCGGAATGAATTATTGCAATCTTTAGGCTTTTTATCATGTTATGTCATCAAAGGATTGATCTACTTTGATCTGCTTGATTCTTGTTTAGGATGATGGTGGCTGGACGGCTATGATCTGGGCTACAGAATACAAGCACCTGGACCAGGTGAAGCTGCTTCTGTCTAAAGGGGCCGACATCAGCATCAGGGACAAGGTGAGGTTCTTGATTATATCACATGCACAGTTGACGATGCCATGCAGCTAGATGGCGAGGCGTGCACTCTTAATACCATTTGTTTTAATATTCTACCAGTTGTTAACACATATACTGCCAATCCCGAGATATCTCGGGACATTAAATCCACCCGTTACCTGCGTATCCCGAGATATCTCGGGATCGTCTTTTTATGTGGTTTAATAACGAAAAAAAAACATTTTGGTACCATCCTTGATTTTTTTTTTTTCCCCATGACGCTTCCGACCCATCCTATGAGAAAATTTCCGACAACCGTTTCCGGTTCGTTTTTTATCTGGAAAAAACAGTTTTTTCCTGGTTTTGGCTAAAGATCATGGTTTTCACACGGTTTAAAAAACGAATGGTAAGCTCCGGTTGTATTTTCTTTTCTTTGATCGACGAACGGTTATCCTCTTTGTGTTTAAAAACGATCTGTTAGCCGATCGGATGCTAAGCTAATCTAAGATGGCCGGTGGGGAAACGTCACAGCCACGTCACAGCCAAACGGATATGACGTTTGCAGCCTCTTTCAGCGGCCGATAACACAGAAGAAGAAGAGAAAAAAAAAGTGTAAACATTATGAGGGCTCGTACGTCCGTCGTTGCTGTTTATAAACACCATCCGATCGCGGATTTTAATGGATATAATTTTTTGGTGAACGGTTCAAAAGGCTATAAAACTCAAAAACGCTGGCAGTGGGTGAGTACCTTATGAATAAACTCTGGCAGGGAATGTGTTAAGCATCATGTTCAGAGCTTTTCTCCCAGTGCAGCCATTTGCAAATGCTTGTGTGACGTCACTGACCCATCCTTGTCTTATAGGGTCAGTGGGGTCAGATAGGTATTATGACGACATCCTTAACCATCCTTGCGTGTGTCTCTTCGACATTTTCTGTAAAGTACTTTGGTCAACTCTGTTGTTTTTAAATGTGCTCTATAAATAAAGTTGGATTGGATTTATAGTCCTACAGTATAATAGCCAGGAAGTGATAGATATTGTCACGACACCAAGGCTAGGTAAAAAGGAAAGAACAGAAACGTCACTTTCTTGGTCCGGCAATTCCGACTGGCATATATGTCAGGCACTGGGAGGTAAAACTGGAGCCGGAAGTTGGATGGAATATATTGAAGTGGACAAGCTTATGAATAAACTCTTGGATCTTTGTTAAATAATCAGTTCTGGAAAATAAAAGCAGACATATCACATGTTTTCTTATCTCTTTTTTTATGTGCACTCTATAGAATTTTGTTGAGGTATCTGAATAGCAAAGTTTCTGACTTTTTATGACATGCCCAAAATAGGAATGCTATAGGGTTCATGTGGTTAATATGTGCTATTCCTCTTGTCACATCTTCAGGAGGAGAACATCTGCCTTCACTGGGCAGCGTTCAGTGGCAGTGTTGACATCGCAAAGTTGCTCCTGGATGCACATTGTGACCATCAAGCCGTCAACGTCCACGGTGACTCCCCTCTTCACATCGCTGCACGTGAGAATAGGGTGGAGTGTGTCCTGTGAGTACTGGATATGGACACACACACACACACACACACACACACACACACACACACACACACACAGTGTTGTATTGTATATGTGGTTAATAGTGTTGAGCATTATGTAATGTGTTTTGTACATTGCATTGTATTTTCTCAATGTTGTAAAGCCGCCTAGACTAAATTCTATAAGAAATATGAAACACAGACAATGCATTGCACAATACTATATATACTATAGCAATTTAGTCATTTAGGAAATGTAGGCATTTACAACAACTGAGTGCTTCAAAGTAACTAGGATACCAGGTAAACGGGTCGTTTTAAGTGCAGGGGTTCTCTTTCCCAGGCTCTTCTTGTCTCGAGGTTCGGACGTCAACCTGAAGAATCGAGAGGGAGAGACCCCTCCAGACTGCTGTAACCACACTTCCAAAGTCTGGGCCATCTTGCAAGCTAACAGGAGGGAAAGAGAAGCCAAAAACCTCTCGTCCCCTAAGAATGCCGAAATAATCCTTCACAGGTCAGTTTTACGTTTAACTGTCCAAGAGTGTGTGTTTAGAGAAACAAGAAGTTGAGGGTAGAATGGCAATGCGAACACAAGCCTTCGCTCGGTATCGGACCGGGGATTATCTCACATAATTGTGATTCAGGCGATTATTATGTAATAATTGTGACTGGACTACCCATATAATCAGTAGTTCACACTTTTCAAGATTTTTTTTTCCCCCCAAAAATAGCAGATGTACAAGCTTGCAGCGCTGCACAAAGTGACGTGCTGTGAACTTGTATATCCGCTATTTTTGAATAGTCAACGCTAAAATCTAAAGTGACACAGATGCTTTCCCGGTTTTAATGAGGAAAGTAATCAAACAACAATAATGCAATAACAGTAATGAATTAAGTTTATAATAGAGCAACGGAGCAATAACAAACAGGTGTCATTCAAGGAGATAACAGACATGCAAAAGTGTCACTTTTCAGCTACAGTCACCTTTTTGAACCCAAATAGGGCAATTATGTGACACCTGACCCGAAAGAAAACATGTTGTCACCTTTTTCACCTCGGGGCTGTTTGCATGCCTGAGATAAACATCTGCTGTGCTTGGTTAAACTATTGCATGACCCCCTTGCCCATTTCCGTTTCCTTTACAGAGACATAGCTCGGGGGCACGAAAGAGTTCCAATTCCTTGTGTCAACTCCGTGGACAGTGACCGTTATCCAGACAACTATAAATACGTCCCTGAGTGTTGTGTCACTTCCCCCATGAATATTGATAGGAACATCACACACTTACAGGTGAGACAAGCAGGACACCATGGGCATTACATCAGAATGGTGTCCAAGGGAACCGCGTATGTGAATTTATCTTGTTGGTATTGGTGGAGAGATCAACAGAGTGTTGCCTTTAATGGAGAGTAAATCTAAATCAATACTTATTTTGTAGTCACTCGTAAAATAACGTGTACTGAAAATATCCGAGCTTCAAGCTTACAATGAAGTATAAATCAGGTTTATAATACAGTATATAGGCAGCGTAAGATAACCGCTTTCCTTCTTTACCTTTGGCCCACAGTACTGTGTGTGTGAAGAAAACTGCTCAGCTAGTGTCTGCATGTGTGGACAACTAAGTCTACGATGTTGGTATGACAAGGTAAGGCTGAATTATTGAAAAGAATATGACTATTTCAACTGTTGTGCAGTGTCGGTTTTGAGGAGATCAGATCAGTGCAAGTATATGAGTAAATTAATGCATTTGTATACAAGACAATATATACAGTGTCTATTAAATCATGTGAGAAGCACTGCCTGGATCAATATTTGCCTAGCTGATAGATCGTCTATTTTCTGTGAGTGAAGTATAAATCCAGCTTAAATAAGCTAGCTTACTTTACTTTATTTGTTTGTTTATATAGACGGGATAATGCACAACATTCAATACATTAATTTGAATTCATGTATTCAACTGAACATGATCTCATGTAAACATGCCAGATTTAGCTAGAAGCTAATTTCCATCCGCAGTAGAATACAATAATAACAATATAGCTGCAAGCAGCGATAATATGGGGCCAGGAGAGAGAAAGAGAAATGATAATTCCTTTAACAGGTCAGTTTATGAAAGTCCTTGCGGTCTTGTTTCCAATGAGTGCCTGTGAGCAATTAGGGGTTAAGAGTCTTGCTCAGGGACAAATTTCATTTCATCGACACATTTGCTGACCTGGCCTGGAATCGTACCTGGGGCAACCAGAGTCTCTGGCTCCCTAACCACTCAGCTATGGCCACCCCTCAGAGAGAGAGAGAGAGAGAGAGAGAGAGAGAGAGAGAGAGAGAGAGAGAGAGAGAGAGAGAGAGAGAGAGAGAGAGAGAGAGAGAGAGAGAGAGAGAGAGAGAGAGAGAGAGAGAGAGAGAGAGAGAGAGAGAGAGAGAGAGAGAGAGAGAGAGAGAGAGAGAGAGAGAGAGAGAGAGAGAGAGAGAGAGAGAGAGAGAGAGAGAGAGAGAGAGAGAGAGAGAGAGAGAGAGAGAGAGAGAGAGAGAGAGAGAGAGATAGACATGGAAACGGAATAGATTGAAGAGAAAGACATGGAAATGGAATAGATTGAAGAGAGAGAAAGAGAGACATGGAAACGGAATAGATTGAAGAGAGAGAAAGAGAGACATGGAAACGGAATAGATTGAAGAGAAAGACATGGAAATGGAATAGATTGAAGAGAGAGAAAGAGCGCCATGGAAACGGAATAGATTGAGCCATGTTTTTTGCATTTCAACTTAAATGAGTCTGCATCAAGTGAGGCTTGAACCGGCAACCTTACGGTCATGAAGCATTCTTAGGTAGCTGCAACACTACCTATAGTGCTATATCTTTGTCCAGGCTGATATTGTCTGTTGAGGATCACAAACTCTTGCCTTCTGTCATGACCCAAGCCCCTGTTTCACTAACACTAAGATCACTCGTTCACAAACCATTTACCAATGAAGAAATTGTACATCTCCTCAGAACCAAAATTAGTGAAAGTAGCCGATCTACAAGCTCACAAACCATTAAAAGTTGTCAGATTGTACATTGGCTATTTTCACAATGAAGTATGTTATACATTGAAAAAACATACTCTCATTGCTATCTGAAAAGTTGTGAGATTGTAGATCAGCTGTATGTAAAAAACACTCAATTAAGTATTTCATGTTATCTTTAACAATTGCAGATGTATTCATTGATAGTCATGTTGTGTGAAATGCAACTTAGATGAAGTCTGCACCAAGTGAGGCTTGAACTGGTGACCTTCAGGTTGTGGGGCACACATTTAAGCGAGAAGCCACCAACAGACAAGAACCTGTGAAAAAGGAGATCACACAGATCATACAGTTTCACGCAAATAGCTGAAAAATCCTGGGTTTAAGTGTTTTTCAAACTGCTCAAGATTGCGGACAATCTAAGGGCGGTGCTTACTGGTCAACGTGATAGATGTGTTCCTCATTAGTCAAGGCACATGTGTAAGCAGGTCTAATGGCTGTCGGCCAAACGAGGCATGACTTTTGCCTGTTTAAAGTTTCAATTTTCAAAAAATTGCTATAGCGCCCCCGTTTGACCAATTGGAGTAAGATTGGTTTCAGTGATATTTGGAATGGCCCTTTACATTTCTGCAAAGTTTCAAAGAATGGTAAGTCTGCATGTATGTGTTAGGGGCAGATGAATAATTGTCATAAAACTGCAATATTCATTGGTTCATTAAAGCTTCATTTTTTCACTTATGGAAGATATTTTGCAAACGTTTTTTGGTATAGGTCCAAAGTTCATGTGTAAAAAGTTTCGTGCAGATTACTCAAAAATCCCAGGAGGAGATAGGTTTTAACTGTTTTTCATATAATTCGAAATGGTGGGAGATCTAAGGGTCAGAGGTCAAAAGTCAGAGCGTGAAAGTTGTTCATCATGAGGAGACGCATGTGTGTATTGAAGTTTTATGGCTGTAGGTAAAACAGGGCATGAGTTGTACCTGTTCAAAGTTGGCATTTTCAACTGAGTGCTATAGCGCCACCTTTTGACGAAAGATTGTGAGATTTATTTTTTGATCGTTTTTCATGACCATCTATCATATGGCCGAGTTTCATAAAAAGCGACTGCACGGTTCAGCCAGAACTGGCAAAAACGGCAGAAGAAGAAGAAGAAATGGAATAATGCGAATAACAATATGGGTCCATGCTGGAAGCCTGGCCCCATAATAACAAATACAGAGAACATACAACTGCCTATTTAAGCCTAACTAAAAACCTACATACCTACTGCTGTGGGCAACACAGTTCAAGGTGAAAATGTACACACACACACACACACACACACACACACACACACACACACACACACACACACACACACACACACACCTTTTTAACTAAATGTCTTTTTCTTTTGTTATTTGACCATCAGGGAGGGCGTTTGCTACCAGAGTTCTACCTTGAAGACCCTCCCTTCATCTTTGAGTGTAACCATGCCTGTTCCTGTTGGAGGGGCTGTAAGAACCGTGTTGTACAAAATGGACTAAGGTACTAAAATTGCATTTCAACTGCATCATGATGTGGTACTTTAAGGAATCTAAAGATAAACCTCTTCTTCTGGCTCCAAATCTTGCTTGCCGTCATCTAATTCGGAACCAGATGTCACCAGATGCATGATGATAATCTTCTGTATTCTACTGCTGTGATCTTTGAACCTGTATTCTGTCGTAAGCCTTGAACACACTTAGTGTGGCGCACACACTTGCCGGCGAGCAAGGATTATACACCACAAACTACACAATGACATTTGTCCAGATTGCAGACACAAAAATTAACCCACATTTGCTAATAATAATCATTACGGTTCCAACTGGCTCCATTAGGAAGTGACAGATTGTCGTAATTTGTGCAGATATTTAATATCAGTCGTCATGGCCAAATATGGGTTATGATCGGGATTTCAATCTTCATGTGTGTCGGCATTGGCAAAGACTCGGGTACTTTGACATCTGTTGTTGTCTCCGCCAGGCCGAAAGGCATGGCGAGAGAGTATGTTTTGCACCCTGTCCGTCCGTCCGTCCGTCCGTGTGTGTGTCCTTCTGTCTGTGAACAGCTAATCTCCGGCACCGTTGGCCTGGTCGCTGCGAAACTGGGCACACACACTCCCTGGATGCCAATTCAGAACCTCTGCCCCACATATTTCAGATTGGCCTGTTATAGCGCCACCAGGAGGCTGATTTGTGTAAAACACATTTCTTTATACTACTCCTACAGATTTTGTCCAAACACCACACAAATCGATACACAGTATCTCTATAGTCATGTGATCAACACGGATATGTCCGATTTCCCATATTCCATCCTGATTGGCTAAGGTTGGCAGCAGGTCTAATTTAGCAAAACACATTTTTGGAACAAAATGCCTCAAATCATGAATGCAGTGTCCGATTGCCGTGAAAGGCCTAAGAATAAATGCCACCCTTTTCACATTGGCCTATTATAGCGCCACCAGGAGGCCACAATAACCTACCTGACCTGGCGGAGACCTGTGCTCCGAGGAGCACTTTTTCTAGTTTGTTTTTGAGTTTGAAAAACAACTTCTAATGATAATCTTCATACTCCAGGACCAGACTTCAGCTCTTCAAGACCAATAAGAAGGGCTGGGGTGTTCGGGCAATGCAAGACATACCCCAATGGACCTTTGTATGCGAGTAAGTACCATTGTACCAATTATCTATTCATTGTTAAATTCAAGCCTAGTCACAGAAAACAGTTTAATCTGGGAGACAGATTCCTGGGCAGTGTTTGAGCAGTGTTCTGTCCAGCACTAGTCCTCCCTATAGCATCCCTGCTCTCTGATGACCATGGCGAATTAAGGGAAATCGCCACGGACAGATACGGAGCTGACACTCTCATTTCCCTTACGGACATTTAATTAGAAGTTGCAAAGAAACATAAAGTGAATTATTTTATGTTGTTTCTTGAGAAGTCTAATACAGGCACTCATGATGCAGATTACATGATTTGTTTGAATTAAATGAACAGTCTCTTCTCTATGAGAACAAGAAAACTGAAAAATCACTGTTCCACTCATTTCAACAATTGTTGATTGGTGATTGCATTACTTAACCACTTTAACCCAAGATGTAGGCCTGTTGATAAGTCTCATTTCTTTGCATAGGTATGTGGGGGAGATCATCTCGGAGGCAGAAGCAAAAATGAGGGAAAATGATACCTACATTTTCAGCTTGGATTCCAAGGTATGTTAATGACACCAGTAGCAGTTTCAGCCACATCAGCAATGATTCAATAGAGGTGTTGTGTGTGTTTTCTCGGTTTTTAAATGATATAAACACAACCACAAAGCACCCACGAGAGTAAAGCCTGACTTATACTTGGTTGCGTGGGGGCATTGCACAGCAAAAATAGCCGATCTACTCATTGTGGTTGTATACCTCCACCAACCAGTAGCCATTTAGATCTGTGTCTTTACAGGCTCATATACAGTATATAATGAAGGAAGACTTTAATGAACGTGTTTTGTGATGTCACAGTGACCTTGACCTTTGACCTTTACCTCCTTGACCACGTAATCAGTTCATCCTTGTGTCCACTTGGATGATATCTCAAAAATGAGATATCATCTTCACAATGTAGGGACAGACATGAGATCACCTTGACTTTGATCAACTACTTATCAGTTCAGCGTCTATTATTCTGATCTTATCATTTTATTGTTTTTATAATTTTTTATTATTTGAGGTATTCGTTTTGTACAACTCTGCTCTCCGCTGTGTTTGGATGGTTTATTCGAGCCTTCATCTTCTTTCCCCTCTCAGTTGGAAGACTCGTACTGCGTTGACGCCCGTTTCTATGGCAACATCAGCCGGTTCATTAACCACATGTGCGAGCCCAACTTGTTTCCTTGTCGAGTGTTCACAACTCACCAGGACCTGCGGTTCCCACACATTGCTTTGTTTACCTGCACAAACATTAAGGCTGGAGAGGAGCTTGGGTACGTTTGTGATTTGTTTTTCCTGTTGTTTTTAAACCCAAAATAAGTGTGTCTTTCAATGATAACTACTGTACATGTATGAATATGTCAGCCTTTAAACCAAAATATTTTATAGTAGTTATATTCTTCTCTTCTCCACATTATCCTGTGTCAGATTTAACTATGGCGACGCCTACTGGGAGGTGAAAGGCAAATATTTCAGCTGTGAGTGCGGCTCCCCGAAGTGCAAGCATTCAGCGTCGGCCATGACCCAGCTACAGGCAGACAGCACCCCGGAGGACCAGCAGCAGGACAGCACTCTGCCTGACACCAGCTCTTCTACAACTGCTTCTAGCCCCTCCTAAAGCATACGTTATACTTTGCTCTACAACGGTGTCAGTCGTCGTCAATAAAAACGATTTTCAGCTGGAAACAAACAAAATGTGTTGCAGTTATTATCATACCACAAAGTATGAATTAAGACTGCCATGGACCTGTACTGTATCGCTCCATCTCTTACTGTTTCTGGTCGAAATGATGGCATCTTCCAAGGAATGTCAAGCAAGCCCATCCAAATCTACAGATGCACACAACCAGACAACCAACGCACAATCCAAGCTTGCAGAGAGCACCGCTAATCCCTCGTGTTTTCTTTTTTTTTCTCCAACATGAACAACGGGGCAGTGAAGTATAGTGAGGATACACAGACTTATCACAAACTGCTCTCCATTAAATGGATGGTTCTGGTTTTTCTTTTTCTTTGGATTTGATATCGCACATCTCCAGGTTCTTGTCTAATAGTTAATAACCGTTGCTCTGCACTACGGTTTCTAATAAATGTCCACTGGAAACTTGGTAGCATTTTGTAGCAACTGTTTTTTGTTTACAGGCTAGCTGATTCCGTTAAAGAAAAAAACTGAACTATCCCTTTAATGATATAGTGATCATACATACAATGTTTTTGAAGGGTAATTTCTTTGAAATCCTCAAATGGCTTATTTGATATGTTTATGGAATTTGTTTTGGTGGGGAGAGGACACGTTCTTTATTTCTTTTCCTACATTTTGTTTAACCATAATTTTGTATGTTAATTTTTTGTCTAATTAAGTTAACGGAAGCATACAGTGTAGTTGGGTGCATATTGTTGGACCTGTCTGGTTGATACCTACCATTCCAAAATAAATGTTGTTTTGATTTTATTTTTTATGCATTTTAAGCATGTTTTAAAATGGACTATTTTACCACAATTGTGGAATAAATGATCTTTTTACTAATGAATTCAAATAAACAAACAAGAAAATGGTGCTGAAAGATATTTTTCTTTTGAGCGCCTTTTCTTTTGGTCCCCAACATAGCTTGTAAATTTAAACGTTTTATGTACTATTTCGGCAAAATTAGGTGAATATATTTTGACTGAAATGGCCATATTTTTTTGTTTATGTTTTTTTTCACCATGTTGATAAGCGTTCATGTTTTTCCACAATTGTGGAGGAAGTGATTGGGGTTCAAATGAAAATAGGAATGAAATTAGCAAATGGTGCTGACAAAGGTTTTCTTTTTTCATTTTGTATTACTCAAGTGAATAGATTGTAAGATACAAGAAAGTTTAAGTTTTTTATGTTTTGACTGTATGTCCAGTTTTATTACAGTAGTTACCTGTAGATAGATAGCCTGTTTCAATTTTGTTCCATAATCTCGTGTTGACAGAAACCAACCCATTACTCTCATGTCTTTTTCAATGTTGTTAGTAAAGCAGTGACTCTTGTGCAAATTCTTGAAGGAATACATAAAAAAAATATTATGATAATGCACCTCCATTAATTTCTGTTACATATTTCTGGACAGTGAAACATCCATCTAATTGGTTGTATCTTTTTTCAATAAATTTACTACTAATGCATTAATCCTGATTACGTTTTACTCTTTTAATATTATGCTTCATACAATTTCTACTTAGAACAGTGGTTCTCAAAGTGCCGTCTGGGGACCCCCAGGGATCCTTGGGGGGTTTCCAGGGGGTAGCAGATATTGCTACCTTGGCTATATTTAAAAACAGCAGATATACATGCTCACAGCGTGCCACTTCGTGCCGTCCTGCGAGCTTGTACATCTGCTATTTTTTAATCTTCTCTTCTGGGGGATCCCTGCGGCACAAAACCTTTCCAGATGGGGGGTCTGTGGCAAAAATACATATCAATGTGGGGGTCCTTGACATGAAAAAGTTTGCACTGACTTAGAAGATGCACCTGCTTTTGGAGTAGATTTCTTTTAACTCCTTATCTGGTCTCCCAGACCCACACAACATGACTAAAAGAACTTCAAACTGCAGCCTGCAGTCCATTTGACCCTGTGTGAACTGAGCAGCGCTGCATTTCTGACTGACAGACAGGCTTGGGGACCTGGCTCTGAAATATTCCTGCAGCTGTGTCATAACTAATTCAATGCTTCCGTCACAAAGTGTCATGTAATGTGTCACTCCACAAAGGTTACACTACTAACCACCATGGTTGGATTTCTGGGCGGGGGATCCACGCCTCTGCTTTTGACATCCTCCATTTGGTCATTCGTTTTTTTATGGCCAGTGGGGATCTGTTTTATCCATGCTTCTGGCCAGACTGAATTAAATACAGTACATGCCATTTCCTTTGGGGAAATGATACGTATTTAATAGGATATAGCTGATATGTTTGATATTTATGTTTTGATAGTGTAACAATAATAAAACAATTTAACAATTTGCTCTTCCTCAGGAAGAGCAAACAAGCTCAAAACGTCACCCATGGTAAGTAAAAGAAGGAACACTTGTGGAGCAAGATACAGCTTGTGCGTACTCTGCTTGAATTCTGCGTTAAAGTCAACCTCAAAGGTCGTTATTTATGTTTGCTAGATCTAAAAGGTGACTTTCTGTATCCGCCTTTAAAGAGTAGCCTACAGTTAACACACAGTTATTCTTGTTTGGGAAGTCATTGGTGTGCAGGCAGGCTTCTGAGGCGCTCCTGGACCCATGGAGGTCAGCAGCCCCTGGGCACAGGTCCCATTGGCCTAATCTTAACCATCCTATAGGCCAGTGGTTCTCAACCTGTGGGTCGGGACCCCCAGGGGGGCCGCCACATGATTTTGGCGGGTCCCCACATGACAGTGAGTTGACAATTTACTTTTAAGACCTTTTTAATACCCAACACAAAGTAATCAACAAACTATACTATACGAACTGGTCAAACAATGGCCAAATCGTCAAATAATATAAGCGGCAAAACTTTTGAAAATAGCCGATCTACAAGCTCACAATGCCTTGTTGCCAGGCGTTGTGAGCTTGTAGATCTGCTATTTTCACAATATTTATCTGTGGAACCGTTTCAAACATAATGTAATGCCTCAACTCCTACAATTCCAAGTGCTTGCAGGGTGGGGGGGGGGTCCACTGTTCAAATATGATTATTTTGGGGGTCACGTCACGGCCTGAAAAGGTTGAGAACCACTGCTATAGTCCCTCTCAGTGCTCTATAATAGGCCCCCTCCTGTTTTCCCTCTACACTAAATATCTTCACCTTAAATAACCATTCTGCAAGTTCACAATGCTTTGCGTTGGGACATGTTGTGAGCTTGTAGATCTGCTATTTTTGCCATGGGCTTATGTTAGGGGGGTCTAGAATATGGATTCTGGGTTCAAATGTCTCCATCCCTGCCTGGACCAAAGGAGCTGAAGCTGGCATGGTTGTTATAAAACACACCACCAAGGCAGACACAGCCACTGTAATTACAACCATCAGTCAAAGAGAAGTCAGAATAATAAGCTTGTAGATTTGCTATTTAGAGTAGCCTACTTTTACTCTTACTTAAAATATTTTTGATGCCAATACTTTTGTACTTTTACAGAAGTAAATGTTTAATACCGAACTTGTACATGTATCAAAGTATTTCTGCAATAGAGTATTGATACTATTTTACTTAAGAAGTAAAACATGTGAGTAGGGTAACTTCTTCCATCACTGCCGATAGGCGCGTCATGGTCACATGCGCTCATTCTGATACTGAAGCTTATATTGAAGCTTGTTCAACGAGCGATCAAGCAGAAATCAGAGGATAATGCGTCTGATCGGTGTTACCACTAACAGAAACAAGCTTTTATTTGTGAACCAGGCTAATATTGATGAAATAATATTTGTATTCGACTAGCTGAAGAGCACGCCGGAATATGTAGTTAAGGCTACAAACTTAAAAACAACTTTGTGCCCGTTTTAATTACATGGAGGATGAGTGAATGGACAGGACCGAAAGAACACATTTTCACTGACGCGATATCAGCTATTTGTAATTGTGCCTCGTGCTTGAAGTTGTGCCACTGTGGAGAGGAGACCACCATGGCCAAGGCTGATGCCACCTCCACACGCACACTGACCCCGACACACACACTGGACCTGGAGGGCAGGTAGGGTCTGTCATCTGTTTTCAGGTTGAAACCTTTGTTGTCATTAATTGTGGTAGACCATGGCTGCAGGATTACCTATTTTCTTGCTCTATGAATTATATATTCTTTAATTAATCAAAATCAAATAGTCTCATATTAATTAGATTATTGGATTATTTGATTTTATTTGAATCAACGTGAACAAATCAAATAGATTGTATTTATAATTGACTCAACCAATTAGACCGATTAAACACTTAAGCCCTATTTTATACAACAGTGTCTAAACAATTGCGAATATGGCTCATCTACTTTACCAGCTCAAAATGCAATGCCTGATGTTCTCATGCCAACTTTGCTAAGAAATCTGGTGAGTGGAAAACCTGTGTGAATGAATGAAAAAATAAGCAAAATGTGAAAAGGTCATCATTAAAGCTGAAACAAGTAATATAGATTAATATTTAAATTTAATGAAACTAGCTCCTTTAATGTGATGTATTGAGCAGCACTGACCATTCCACAAGTTCCATCACATCAGTGCAGTGTAGGCTATACCAGCCCATATAGCACTATACAGTAGGGCCTACTGTAGGCTATAGTAAATGACCCCTCTTTATATTTGCAGCTCATCCCATCATGGTGAGGTGGGTGGCAGGGCAGACAGCTCTCTGCCCAGTTGTTCTGGACAGGGTCTTCTGGAAGTTCTGGCCCTTGATACAGAAAAGTAAGTTAACTTATCTCTAAAGTATCATGTCATTTGCATCAAACTACACAATGCCTTGATTGTTGATTTTCATTTTGTTTCTTATTAGCCCCAAGAAACTGCGCTTCCATCCCAAGCAGCTTTACATCTCAGCCAAACAAGGGGAGCTCAAGGAAGTCGTGCTGATGTTAGGTGCGTTAACCCCCTCTGGTGGTTGAAAACTGCTATTACACAGATTTCACTCCACACATCTGTTTGTCTTTTAATGGAAAGTGTGTATTTATTCCAGTGGAAGGAATCGACCCCAACTTCAAGATGGAGATGCAGAATAAACGCACACCGCTCCATGCTGCAGCTGAGACGGGCCACCAAGAGATCTGTCACATACTTGTACAAGTAAGTTACTGTGTGTTTTCCAGATCCAAGTTCTGTTCTTGTGCGTGTGAATGAGTAGTAGGGTGTCCTGCACCTACTACTGATTACTGAATGTCATAAACTGTATTGAAGATCACTTCATTTTGAAAGTGGTTAAATATAGCCTTTAAGTATTAAATGAGTTTGTCTTGTCTCAAAAAACGACTTAGTGGTGGAGCTGTCAAGTGATTGTGAAACTATTGTATTGAGGCTGTGCTGTGTAGGCCCTTGGTTCTCAAAGTGGGAGGGAGTTCCAGGGGGTCCCCAGCTAAATGATACATAGTTAATATAACTCTGAGAGTGTACAAATGGAACCAAATGGACCCTAACAGGTCCATTTGGTTCCATTTGTACACTCTCAGAGTTATATTAACACTGATTTTACAATATAAATTGGGGTCCCAGAGATAGGAATGCCAGTAAATGGGGTTCCGTTAGCTAATGTGTCAAACTGGGCATTAAAATGGTTGAGAATCACTGCTAGAGCAGTACAAATCTTCTCTTATGGGGGTCCTTGGCATATATTTTCAAATGGGGGTACGCGGGCTAATAAGTGTGCATGTGGGGGTCCTTGACATGAAATAGTTTGAGAAGCACTGGCGTAGGCTACTGTACGTATGTCCCTCTGTCTGCAATGACTTAACCACATGAACCCCAGCGTCCATGTTCTGGGCAGGTCATAATAGGCAAATGTAATAAAGTGAATGCTCAACACACAAGACAGACAGGTGAAGTTGCTCTTGTTCTTTATGTGGCCAGCCACACACTGCTCACATGAAACTCGGTATTAACTGAAACTTATAGAATAGGCTCTATGCACAGCAGCCATATTGGAAAGAAATTGGGCCTCTTCTTACTTCCTTCACAGGTGTTACCAATGATACTAATGAAGGCTCTGTTCCATTCTGGTCAGGGTGCTGATATCGTGCATGTTGGCTCACTAGAAACACTCCATTTTTGTTCCCAAATGGCCCCTTATGGTGGGTGTGTAACTCTGAGAGTGTACAAATGGAACCAAATGGACCCTTACGGGTCCATTTGGTTCCATTTGTACACTCTCAGAGTTATGGGGGTCCTTGAAAATAAGACGACCACTATGCCACACTAAATGGAACAGAGCCTTAATTAGTACCATTGGTAACACCTGTGAAGGAAGTAAGGAAGGGCCCCAATTCATTCCCAATATGGCTGCTGTGCATAGAGCCTATTAGGGCTGCAACAGCTAATCAAACTAATCAATGTGCCTTTGTTACATAAGTATTAATAGCCCATGTTTGCGGTGTGGCCCATTCAGGCTGGTGCCAACTTGAATATGTGTGACGAGGACCAGCGCACACCACTGATGGAGGCCTGCGAGAACAACCACATAGACACAGCCCGCTACCTGTTGAGAGCTGGAGCCAGCTCCAGACACAGGGTAAGGACTTTAACTTCAATGTCCAACAGCTAAAATGGTTGATTGACAATGAAGTCATAGTTTTAGTTTCAAGTCAGCCACAGTAGTCCACAGTAGGTTCATGCGACTTGTTTTCTTCTCCTCAGGATGTAGAGGGGTTCACGTGTCTCCACCTAGCGGCAAAGTCTGGTCATTACGACATTGTTGAGTACCTTCTCTCTGGACTGGTAGACATTGACTGTCAGGTTAGTATGGTACTGCTTCTCCATGGCTCTGTCAGTGACTCGTACTGTGATCACTGCTGTGCCCTGTCTATGATCTACTTTTTCTTAAACCCATTAAGACCTGAAGCCGATTCTACAAATGTCTTCTAAATCCCAACAGTATTCTGGAAAAAACGTATGTTTCTATGTCAGTGGTGCTCAAACCTTTTTCATGTCAAGGACCCCCAAAATGATATGTATTTGGCCGCCGACTCCCATCTCAAAATATGTTGTTCCAGGGACCCCCAGAAGCAAAGATTTGAGTCATAAATGTTTGCTTTAAAAGAATATATATTCAAAATTTGCACACATTTTCACGATCTTTCAAAAATAGCAGATCTACGAGCTCGTAGCGCGGCACTCGGTGCCGCGCTATGAGCTTGTAGATCTGCTATTTTTCAATAGCCCAAAGTGTAAAATAGTGCTTTTTTAGCTCAAATCAAAAAGTGACACAGATGTGTCCCCGGTCTCAATGGGTTAATAATAAAAAAAATCATATTCCTTCCGTGTCAGATTTGTTGCAGGTAAAAGGCAATCTAACGGGAGAATTTGGAGAAACCCCTACAAAATAGCTACGATCTTCAAACAAAATATAGCCTTTTTTGGATTTTAGCGGTCCCCTGTGTTGTCAGACAGTAATTTGTATCGTGTTATGTCATCAAAGAATTTATCTACTTTGATCTGCTTGATTCTTGTTTAGGATGATGGGGGCTGGACGGCTATGATCTGGGCTACAGAATACAAGCACCTGGACCAGGTGAAGCTGCTTCTGTCTAAAGGGGCCGACATCAGCATCAGGGACAAGGTGAGTGTATTATGAAGATCAGGTGGTACGTCACATGATGTCACGCCTTACATACACTGTCAAATCCACAGTGTTACTTGAGCTCCCAAGGAGTACAAATGGAACCAAATGGACCTGTTCCATTGTACCATCTTGGAGTTAAATGAACACCGAGGACTTTTACAGTGTATCCGGAGTTTCTAGGTTATATGTGCAGTTGACGATGCAATTCAGCTAGATGGCTATAGGAGTGCACTCTTAACACCATTTGTTGTAATATCATAACGTTGCTAACCGTCATTTTCAGAGCTTGTGTCCAGTGCAGCCATTTGCAAATGCTTGTGTGATGACACTGACCCATCCTTGTCTTATAGACCTATATATCATAGGCAGGAAGTGATAGATATTGTCACGACACCAAGGCTATGTAAAAAAGGAAAGGACAGAAACATCACTTTTCTGGTCGGGCAATTCCAGCTGGGAGATTCGTCAGGCACTGGGAGGCGAACTGGAGCTGGAAGTTTGATGGAATACATTGAAGTCAATGCAAGCTGAAAATAAAAGAAGACTTATCACACATTGTTTTCTTATATGTTCCACACTATAGAATTTTATTGAGGTATCTGAATAGCACAAAGTAAGTTTCTGACTTTTTTTATGACATGCCCAAAATAGGGATGCTAGGGTTCATGTGGTTAATATGTGCTATTCCTCTTGTCACATCTTCAGGAGGAGAACATCTGCCTTCACTGGGCAGCGTTCAGTGGCAGTGTTGACATCGCAAAGTTGCTCCTGGATGCACATTGTGACCATCAAGCTGTCAACGTCCACGGTGACTCCCCTCTTCACATCGCTGCACGAGAGAATAGGGTGGAGTGTGTCCTGTGAGTACTGGATATACACACACACACACACACACACACACACACACACACACACACACACACACACACACACACACACACACACACACACACACACACACACACACACACACACACACACACACACACACTTATATGTACAGTATGCACATGACACTCTACACTGTAAAATGCAGAGTGTTCATTCCTGCCATAACTAAAGGACCACAATGAATATAAGCTATCCTTAAACCGTTGTGTGCACCTGTATTCATTTGAACATGCAATTTTGTTAGCGATGAATGAATCAATCAATCAATCAATCAATCAATCAATCAATCAATCAATCAATCAATCAATCAATCAATCAATCAATCAATCAATCAATTTCACTCTCAGAAATTTAGACTGAGGATTTTACTGTGTACATCCAATTGATGTTAATAGTGTTGAGCATACTGTAATGCGTGTAGTTAATTAATTTTTTTTGTTTTTGCATTGAATTTTCTCAATATTGTAAATCAACTTTGCTGTAGCCAACAAACAACAGTGTAAATGGTCATGTAAAAAAATGGCAAAGAACAAAGAAACTAGGATACCAGATTAACAGGTCATTTTAAGTGGGGGGGTTTCTCTTTCCCAGGCTCTTCTTGTCTCGAGGTTCGGACGTCAACCTGAAGAATGGAGTGGGAGAGACTCCTCCAGACTGCTGTAGCCACAGCTCCAAAGTCTGGGCCATCTTGCAAGCTAACAGGAGGGAAAGAGAAGCCAAAAACCTCTCGTCCCCTAAGAACGCAGAAAGAATCCTTCACAGGTCAGTTTTATGTTTAACTATCCAGGGGTGTATATAGTGAAACAGGAAGTTGAGGCTATGGCAATGTGATACAGGTCTCCTGTTGGTATTGAACCAGGGATGTTGCAGGAGTGTGGTCAATACACTGCATCTGGCTAGCTACCGGTGTGCACCTCAAACTGCTTTGCTCTTTGTTAATTGTTTGGTGCTTTAGCTTAAAGCCTAATTTATGCTTCCGTCATACAGTGTATGGTGTCCTCACTCCTCACAACGTGTCACGGAGTGAGCTTGTAGATCAGATATTTTCAATGACACCGTCAGATGGCCTGTGTTGGGCTTGTTACTCTTTTTGACAGTAATATTAATACTTAACTTATTACTCCCAGTCCCTGCCAAAAGGTATCTTTTGTTACTTACCAACACTGTAAATCAGGCTTTAAGACTCAGGGAATCCCATTTACTGTATCTTGACTGAGGAGTTCCCATACCTGCTCTGCTTAGTAAAACTATTGCATGGCCCCCTGGCCAATTTCTGTTTCCTTTAAAGAGACATAGCTCGGGGGCACGAGAGGGTTCCAATTCCCTGTGTCAACTCCGTGGACAGTGACAGTTATCCAGACAACTATAAATACATCCCTGAGTGTTTTGTCACTTCCCCCATGAATATTGATAGGAACATCACGCACTTACAGGTGAGTCATGCAGGACACCATGGGCATTACATCAGAATGGTTTCCAAGGGAAATTAACCGCTTGTGTGAATTTGACTTGATGTTATTGGTGCAGAGATCAACAGAGTATTGCCGAGACAGAGAGAAAGTCTAAATCAATGCTAATGCTTAATTGTTGCTAATACTAATGCTTAAACCGTTTTTCCTTCTTTACCTTTGGCCCACAGCACTGTGTGTGTGAAGAAATGTGTGGACAATTCAGTCTACGATGTTGGTATGACAAGGTAAGGCTGAATTCTTGACACAATCAAATAATAATAATAATGATAATAATAATGAAAATGTTAACTGTAGTGTCAGTCAATATTTGCCTATGGTAAGAGTCAGACAGGCTGTTAAGGGCAAGTTCAAAAACATAAATAAAGGGTTAGTCATTACTCTACTACGAGTAGCAAACTCTAAATAAGTGAGTCTCTCTATTGTTAGGACTAGAACAAAGCTATATGGGGCAAAAACCTGGTATTATTGTAAACTGATCCATTTCTGTGAAAACTGAACGCTCCAAAAGTAGGCGGTTTAATGGCCTGACCCATGATTTTTGTGCCAAGTTTGGACGCGATTGAACAACTCTGTGCTGTTGCATACCAAGTGCACAAAATCCACAACTCTTGGCTTATATGTATAGGATAAAAGTAAACTAATTATAGCCATGACATTTTTGTGAAACACTGACGTTTTTTTTACATCTAGAAACATAGGCTAGCTGCATGCAATGCAATTCAAGGTGAAAATGTGCACACACAATAATCCAAAATGTGTGTTTTTCTTTTGTTATTTGACCATCAGGAAGGACGCATACTACCAGAGTTCTTCTTCCTTGACGAGCCGTTCATCTTTGAGTGTAACCATGCCTGCTCCTGTGGGAAGGACTGTTGGAACCGTGTAGTACAAAATGGAATACGGTAAAGTTGCATTTCAACTGCATCATGATGTGGTACTTTATGGAATCCAAAGATCAATCCCTTCCCTTCTTCTCCAACTTCGATATGTCAGTATGTGGGAATGATCTTTGGATTCTGTACCACATTATTTACCTATACTACCGTAGCTATACTTACCTAACGCACCTGCTTGATGGTGAAATCTTCTGTGTTCTACTGCTGTGACCTTTTAACCTGTATTCTGTTTTAAGCCTTGAACACACTTAGTGTGGCACACACAATTGCCGGCGAGCAAGGATTATACACCACAAACTACACAATGACATTCAGATTCGTCCAGATTACAGACATAAAAATCAACACACATTAGATAATAATAATAATAATAATAATTATCATTACAGTTCCGACTGGTCTGATCAGAGAGTGATAGGTCGTCCATGGTCCATTGGTCCATGATGACGCACCCTCATTTGATATCATCATCATGGCCAAATGTTTAAATCTTTGTGTGTCTGCATTAGCAAAGACTCAGATACTTTGGCATCTGTTGTTAATTATACAACTCCTAATGATAATCTTCATACTCCAGGACCAGTCTTCAGGTCTTCAAGACCAATAATAAGGGCTGGGGTGTTCGGGCAATGCAAGACATACCCCAATGTACCTTTGTATGCGAGTAAGTACCAAATATCTATTCATTGTTAAGTTCAAGCCTAGCGCAGAAAACAGTTTCATCTGGGAGACAGATTCCTGAATCCTGGGACAACTTTCATTGTCCCACTCATCAACATCAACTCATTCAACAACAATTCATATACTTTGCCAAAGTCAAAGAGCGTAGCCGATCTACAAGCTCTCAATGCGTTGCAACACGTAGTGAGCTTGTAGATTGGCTAGTTTAGGTTATGTGGTTAGATAAAGAAGGGCTTGGTGTCACTGACATTAATATCATTTTTTATAGTATTTGTTATTTTAATAGTGATATTGATTTTAAGGAAAGGTATGAGAAGATCATGAAATTGTTTTCAATAGTTCCAAATATTGGATTCTTAAAATTAAAGCTGACGTTTTTTCTTATGGGAATTTGTGCTGAGTGTGTGGTCTGATTTTATTTTATTTATATAAGTGGGTTTTTTTTTGGACAGCATTTAAAAAAGAAATGTCTAGCAAGATGTAGTTCTGTTGATAAGTGTCATTTCTTTGCATAGGTATGTGGGGGAGATCATCTCGGAGGCAGAAGCAAGGACGAGGCAGGATATTTCCTACATTCTCAGCTTAGATCAAGATCAAAAGGTATGTTGTTAGTATAACACCAGTAGTAGTTTCAGCCATATCAGCATTTCTCCTTTTTTTTAAAATGATATAAACACCACCACAAAGGACCCCTGTGCTCCAGACGACCCCTGTGCTCTAGACCCGTTGTTGACCTGTCTGTCCAGTATCAAATGCTGGACGAGTGAGAACTTTCTTAAGCTAAATGAGGATAAAACAGAAGTTCTCATAATTGGTTCTAGTGAGCAGAGGAAATCAATAATAAGTAGACTTGGTAACCTGACTGTAGAGAGTAACACTACAGTAAAGAACCTGGGGGTTATTATTGATTCTGAATTGAATTTTAATACACACATTAATCATGTTACCAAGATTGCTTTCTTTCATCTTAGAAATATCGCGCAAATTAGAGCCTATCCGTCGTTGGACGATGCAAAAACGTTGATCCACGCTTTTGTTTTCTCTCGGCTTGATTACTGCAATGCACTTTACTCTGGCCTGCCAAAGAAAACAACTGACACATTACAACTTGTTCAAAATGCGGCAGCCAGAGAATAACTAAAACTAAGATGAGAGAACATATTACTCCAGTTCTAGCTTCACTACACTGGCTCCCGGTTGTTTTTAGGATTGATTTTAAAATTCTTTTACTAGTTTATTAAAGCTCTAAATGGTCTAGCACCATCCTACCTCTATGACTGCCTGCCTAGATATGTTCCAAACCGCCCCCCTCAGGTCTTCAAGTGCTGACCTGCTCGAGGTGCCTACAATGACATATAAAAAACACGGTGAAGCAGCATTCTGCTTCTACGGACCGACAGCGTGGCCGCGGAATAAACTCCCATTACAACTAACACAGGCAGGCTCTGTGGATAGCTTTAAAGAACAGCTGATTTTTTGGTTGATTTTTAAATCTCTGTGTTGTTATCCATGTCGTCACTGTATTGCCTGATTCACTGCCATTCACCTTTGTGCCAAATGTCATGAAATTCCCTCAAGTCATTTTGAGATATCATCTTCACAGTGTTGGGACAGACTTGAGGTCACAGTGACCTTGGCTTTGATCACCTACTTCTAATCAGTTCATCAGTTTATCGTCATTTATTCAGACTTCTTTTTATTTTGTGTTTTTTTATTTGAGATATTAGTTTTGTACAACTCTGCTCTCTGCGCTGTGTGTATGGATGGTTTATTTCATTTTGAGCCTTCGTCTTCTTTCCCCTCTCAGCTGGAGGACTCGTACTGCATTGACCCCCGTTTCTATGGCAACGTCTGCCGGTTCATGAACCACATGTGCGAGCCCAACTTGTTTCCTTGTCGAGTGTTCACAACTCACCAGGACCTGCGGTTCCCACACATTGCTTTGTTTACCTGCACAAACATTAAGGCTGGAGAGGAGCTTGGGTACGTTTGTGATTTGTTTTTTCTGTTTGTTGTTGTTTTTCACACACGCACGCACGCGCGCGCACGCACGCACGCACGCACGCACGCACGCACGCACGCACGCACGCACGCACACACACACACACACACACACACACACACACACACACACACACACACACACACACACACACTAGTGTCTTACGCTAGAAACCCACCAGACGCACAAGCACGCGGACGCTGATTTCCTTCCCCTCCGTGTTAAATGCAGCCGTTCTCACTGGCAGCGCAGGGACGCTCCACTCGCACACGCAAAGATTCTTTTCAGTTTTGGCCATACTGTATGAGGTTTCCACCAGACAGAGACGATATAGCCCACTGAATGTTTGAATATGTGAGCTTATTGCTAGTGTATATCTAACTATATAAATGGCGACCGACTTCCGCACCCTCGGTGTCCACACCCCACAGCTCTGTTATCGAATAAACAACGCACCGCCAGACCACATGTCGCCAACTGACTCGCCACGGCGGCCGCGCTGAATTTACGCCTCGCGTAGGGGACATCTCACTGTTCACTACACCTTTTCCACCGCGCAACATAATTAATTCTACTCACCAAATGTCGGACAAAACGGAAGGGGAGGCAGCTTCGTACCGTTTACCGTGCGCACGACCTCATCACCACAACAGCAGGCAGCCGCTGCGGGGTTTTTTTCCTTTTTTTCCAAACTTTTTTTTTGGTCACCATTTTCTCCAGGCACCATTTCTGCTGTAACGTCGGGTGTTTCTTTTCACCAGCCAATCACCTTTCACGTTGCCACGTCCGTTGCCACGTCGCGCTGACGTACGCTAAACAAGCGCTGCCGTGCGCACAATGCAAACGAGCCCAAAGGCGCGCAAAAATAAGCCGACCATTGCTTACACACAAAGTCAGACCTGGCAACGCAGCCTACGCCAATCATGTGTGAGAGATCTACAAGCTATGGGGCAGAGACGCCACCGTATCTTAGCAACAACTACAGCGCTCACTCTCATTGGTCGTGTCACGCTAAGAGCAGTCTCCAGACAATGGCATCGCAGACAGCTTGCTGTTACTGCTGTAGCCATCACAGGCAGTTGCAGCACGACGGACAGGGCGCTGTGATAGCTGCCATGTCGCTAACGCTAACCTGCTTGTCATGCCTGCAGCGGCTGTGCAATCACTTTGTCAACAATGCACGTTCGTGTGGTGAATGTCTATATTGCTGCTCAGTTCGTCCATTGTACATGGTGTATGTTTGTGTGTGTCTTCTGGAGAACTATGTAGCTCCACAGCAACTACAGTAACTAACGTAATGGCAGGACCGCCCCGTGCAACGCATGTTAGGCTGCATTATGGTCATGTAGTAATTTCAGATAATTTCGCTCCGATTAGAGCAGTGTTTATCAACCCTTTCACGCCGCCCCCCCCCCCCCCCCCCCCCCAAATACACGTACTTGATCTGGGACCCCCCCATTCTGTTTGACTCCGTTCCACAAGTAAATATTGTGAAAATAGCCGATCTACAATCTCGAAACGCCTCACGTTGACAGGCTTTGTAAGCTTGGAGATCGGCTATTTTCTACATGATTGCCTCTTTCTTACATTCTTTGCCAATGTGGCCCATGTTTTCATAGCATAGTTTATTGACTACTTCTGTTGCAGAAATGGCCATTTCCTTTACTTTCGGTTTTTTATTGTCTCCGCCAGGCCGAAAGGCATGGCGCAAGACTATGTTTCACCCCCTGTCCGTCCGTCTGTGATAGCTAATCTCTCACATCGTTGACTTGATCGCAGCAAAATAACAGCCCGATGTGGAGAGTCAGTGAGAGCTGGATAAACGACGTAAAATGTGTCAAGCCCCCCGAAACTCTAGTTATTGATATTATCGTCACAATATCGGTATATCGAGGTATTTGGCAAGATATATTGTGATTTTTGAATTTGTCCATAGCCCTAATCAAAGGTAAACTTTGAATGAAGGCTGGCATCGTTTAGTAATCAAAGCATTCCTTTTCTTCACATTATGCTGTGTCAGATTTGACTATGGCGACGAATACTGGGAGGCGAAAGGCAAATATTTCACCTGTGAGTGCGGCTCCCCGAAGTGCAAGCATTCAGCGTCGGCCATGACCCAGCTACAGGCAGACAGCACCCCAGAGGACCAGCACCAGGACAGCACTCTGCCTGACACCAGCCCTTCTACAACTGCTTCTAGCCCCTCCTAAAGCATACGTACTTTACCCAAAATATAACCATTTTCAAGTGATTTGGTGTCAAATTAAAACAGGAATGAAAATTAGCAATCGATGCTGACTGTTTCTCGTTTTGTATTACTCCAGTGAATCATTTGTAAAATACTAGAAAGTCTAAGCTTTTTATGTTTTGACTGTATGTCCAGCATGTTACAGTAGTTACCTGTAGATATTTCTGTTAAAAAAAAATCTGTTACATATTTCTGGACAGTGAAACATCAGTCGAATTGCGCTTTTCAATAAATGTTCTACTAATGCATTAATCCTGATATATATAATGCTTCATACACTTTCTACTTAGAAGATGCCCCTGCTTTTGGAATAGATTTCTTTTAACTCCTTATCTGGTCTCCCAGACCCACACAACATGACTAAAAGAACTTCAAACTGCAGCCTGCAGTCCATTTGACCCTGTGTGAACTGAGCAGCGGTTCATTTCTGACTGACAGACAGGCTTGGGGACCTGGCACTGAAATATTCCTGCAGCTGTGTCATAACTAATTCAATGCTTCCGTCACAAAGTGTCATGTAATGTGTCACTCCACAAAGGTTACACTACTAACCACCATGGTTGGATTTCTGGGCGGGGGATCCACGCCTCTGCTTTTGACATCCTCCATTTGGTCATTCGTTTTTATGGCCAGTGGGGATCTGTTTTATCCCTGCTTCTGGCCAGACTGAATTAAATACGTGCATTTCCTTTGGGGACATGTAGACTGTCTAATAAGTTTATACTTATGTTTTGATAACTTGACATTTGTCAAAAATAAATTCAAAGGCACAGATTTGTAATGCCCATAAAGTTAATGTCCTCCTTTTAACACAACATAGGAATTGGTCCAAGTCATTAGTCAATTACTATGGTCAGCCAGTGCTGTAATGTGTTGTAAGGTTTCATTTCTTTAATAGGCCCAACTTTATTTATAGAACATCATCTCAAAGCCTTCCTTTTTGCAGAGAAAAGAAACATTTTATAAGACTTCCCAATTTAACCACTTGAACTCTAGCGTCCCTCTTCTGGAGCGAAGATTCAGTGACAATAGTCAATCTACAAGCTCACAATGCGTCGCAACGTGACGTGTTGTGATATTTGATATTTAGTGTAGAGGGAAAAAAGGAGGGGGGCATAGTATAGAGCCCTGGAATATTCCGGTCAACTAAGTATATGGTTTAAATAGTTAAATAGAAAAAAAAACATGGCTAAAGATTCCCTTTTCATGAGTCTTAAGAAAAAGTGTATGCCCCTGCTTTTGAGGCTGCAATCCTGACATGCATCTACAGCACTTGCAGGCCCCCCGGGACTCAGTGGTCCAAGAATGGCCATTTTCAGCAGATTGTGTGATAGCATAAAGCCCAGTGGTGGACAGTAAAGAAGTACATTTACTTGAGTACTGTACTTAAGTACATTTCTTTTGCATCTGTACTTTACTTGAGTATTTGTGTTCTTGTATTCTTGTGATTTTCACTCCAAGTGCTACATTTCAAAGACAAATATTGCACTTTTGACTACACTACACTTCTATGTAGGGATAAAGTTAGCCTACAATATGAATAAACCACTTACCGTAAGCTTATAGTGAAAATAGCACTGATCTACAAGCTCAGAACACATTGCGATGCGACAAACTTTTCACTATAATTGTTTTTGTTTTGTTTTGGAGAGAATGTAAATGTTCTTTGTTAAGTACAAATTTGACCTAGCAACTTACACTTGTTAGTTGAGTAATATTTGACCAGGAGTATCAATACTTTGACTACAGCGCTGGGGTTGAGTACTTTGTCCACCACACTGATAAAGCCTGTGGGTTTGGGTCCAACATGTCCCCAGAAGAACCAACAAGTAAAAATGAGGAAGTGCCCCTGATTGTGCATCTGCAGGCCTCTTCCATCTCATAAACTAAACGGTGATTGCTCCCTTCCTGATTACCGGGGCGGACAGGGAAAGCAGAGTTGATAATTGAATCAGAGAAATTTCTCCTTGTAGACGTTTGGTCTGATAACAAGGTTCTTAACTGGCAGGGCAGGAAACAGCCTTTCCGCATTCCAAGGGGGAAAAACTAAGACCTGTTTTTGTGTCCCGTTCCCTGCGCCTCACAGGGTACCTCCTTTGCAAGCAGGCACAGCATTGTGTAGGCTATACACATACATTCTTTACTTGTGTTAGTATTAACATACTGCATTGGATTTACAGCAACAAAGAGTCATGACACGAAAAGTCCGTAAGAACACCCGATGGGATGAGAGGAGATCAACAGTGGTTTACGGTAGGTTTGCAGTCATTTCTGGTTCTTAGAAACTGTTCGTGTCTATCTGATCCCAGTTTGAGAACTTCTGTCAGCTATGCTTACATATTATCCTTCTCGGTTCAGATTCCAGATGTGTTTCCATTATTTTGTCCTGGTAGATGCTCCTCCAACGGAGCAGGTGTGTCGTAATCCCTGTAACCCTTGTCCTATTGATTTGTTTTTTCTCAAATCAACCAAAGGTCAGGCTAAGGTCACAGTGCAGGGCCAAAGTTTAGCCCTATGCTTAGCTTAGGCTATTATGTACATATAGGTCATTTTAACAGTGACCCAAAACAGAGTGTGAGGGATGGATGAAGCCATTTGTGGTTATTAGAATGCTGGTCCATTAAGCTATTGCTTTATGTTGTCAGCTGAATGTATTTTCTACCAGACATGTAACATATATGTATACATATGATGCATAGTATTTCTTCCCCCTGTAAAAGAATCCATCTTTCATCATCTTTTGATGAAGGGGGGAGGGGGAGAGTGTGTGTGTGTGAACACACACATATCTGCAATCTTACCTAGTATTATACCTTTAAAGTCGTAGTAGGTAAGCACTGCGGTCACTTAGTGAGGTCACCTCTGCTGGTCACTACCGTCATTGCAGGTCTTTAGTGCATTCCTGCATTACCCAGAATTCCATTTGTTTTCACCGCAAGGCAGAAGCGTTTCAAAAAGCATTCTTTTTGTTGTTTTATACTATCTGCGGATCGTTTCTCTTAGCCAGTGGAGCTTTAGTTACCGTGAGCTTTGTTTTCTTTTGTTTTTCCATCTTCAAATCCTATAATGCCGTAAAAACAGCATGCGTTGTGATTCCTTTTTGTTCCTAGTGCAGTAGTTCCTGGACAAACAGGAAACCGGTGCATTTCCGTTTCCGTTTTCCGGACGGATTTTCGCGGGAAAGATACCCCTGTCCACTTTCAATAGAAAATATGTTTATAAAAGACTTTCGTGGGTGAAATTCATGGAATGGGTGTTGTGAAACATTTGCCACTCACAAAAGATATACAATTTAACTTTTGTTTTAAAAAAAAAAGTTACCTAGTATAGCTTTAAGTAAAACAATGGTGTACTTTTTCCACCTCTGCAAAAAACCCAGCTGTGCGCTCAACCACGTTCAATTCGTGGAAGATGCTGACCGTGGGCTCTGATTATGACACCTGGGCTCAGTCACCCAGGGGGGGAAGCAACCGTAGAGCGGCGGAGCTGGGAGACCCGGAGAGCTGCGGTGACGCCGAGGTGACAGGAGGAGGGGACACCGACATGACATACTATGACTCTGTCCAAGAGCTCGACGAGGTGGTCCCCAGCAGTGGTGGAAAGTAACTACGTTTATTCACTCAAGTACTACACTTAAAGGACAACTTTGGTTTTTCACAACCAAGGTTTATATTTTAGCTTGTAATTAAAGTAAATAAAAGATGAGTGTCATTTTTTTTTCCATTTAATGCTTTCTATAGTTTTTGCATTCTGTCCGTTGGCTAAATATGTATTTTTTTACACAAAAACTCGGCATTTTCTTTATTATTAATTACAGTAGCTCTTCTAGCCCCCAATAACTCACATCTGGCCATCAAAGACCACGGGACCTTTTTTATTGTGTAAAAGACATATTTAGCCACCGGACAGAATGCCCCCGCCCACTGTAAAAAATATCGCGAAAATTGCTAAAATTATAGAAAGCAGTAAATTAAAAAAACAGCAACACTCATCAACATAAACCTTAATTGTGAAAAACCAAAGTTGTCCTTTGAGTACAATTTTGAGGTACTTTTCTGTACTTTTACTTCTGCTCCACTACAGCTCAGAGGCAAATATTGTATTTTTTACTCCACTGCAATTATTTGAAAACTTTAGTTACTAGTTACTTTGTAGATTTTGAATATTATTACAAAACATATTACCCACTTCAGCCCTATACATTTCGGCTATTTGAAAATAGCAGATCTACAAGCTCACATTGTGAGCAAGCATTGTGAGCTTGTAGATCTGCTATTTTCATTACTGATTGATTCTTTTGAAAACTTGTGAAATGGGACATTCTGCATAATGGGTACTTTCTACTTTTGGTACTTTAAGTACATTTTGATGCTTTTGTACTTTTCCTCAAGTATATTTTGAATTCCAGACTTTTACTTGTAACAGAGTATTTCTACATTGCAGTATTGATACTTAAGTAAAAAATGTGAGTACTTGTTACAATAGTTGTTATGTGTTTCCACACGGACTGAGTTGAGGGGAACACACACCAGAGCAGCTAGGCCCATGAGCTAGGCTGACTGAGGCAGACTAAATGTTATGCTACGTTCTATGTGAAAGTTTAATAAAAGTGTAAGCAGCTAAAAGTGCTTCAACCGTCCATTCTTGTAAACATGAGGGGCAAGAATGAAACAGTACATTTTTTCCACCACTGGTCCCCAGGTCCTCAAGCACAGGTGGCGTGTGTCACATCATTAAGAAACATGATGATGTCAACCGGACTTCATGGTCAAACAGGTAGGAGGCAAACCTGTGTTGTTCATTTTGTTTTAATTTGTGTGTTTAGGGCAACAGGCATAACCACATTTTAGTTTAGTCTTATTTACGTGTAATTATTTCATATATTATTTGGTTGTGTCTTGTGTGACGTCGCGTATCGTCGTCGTACGTCATATAATACAATGTAAACTTTTTAAACATACATTTAATTGCAGTACACCACGACAGCCACTAGATGGACCCTCGAGCGTCAAGAACAAAGACAGCCCATATAGGCTACTGTATACCAATCTGTTGCCAGGGAGGGACCCTCATATCTTAGTTTTTAGATTAGATTTAGTACAGAACTGTCTATACTGTAGGTGGACGAAGAGAAACCTAGTTTCTAGATTGTTTTGTTCCACTTTTGCTTTGGCAATGTAAACATAATATTTCCTCATGCCAATAAAGCCCCTTTGGATTGGATTGAATTGAAACCTAAGATATGAATAGCCTTGTGAGTCATTCTCAAGGCCAGCCCAGTCCACACCAAAGCAACTCCTTGCAACATGCAACTACTTGCAACCATTATCCCCAATGGCAGCAGCCCACATTTTCTAATTGGACTATACCTTCTACTCTAGCAGGTGTACTAATAGTGTATGTACCATTTACTAAATACTTTCACCCTGGTGACCCTATTTTGGGCATGTTAGAGGCACATAAAAAAAGCATTGCATCACTATGCATTGTAAGCTTGTAGAACAGCTGTTTTAACATTTTTTTAAATAGGGCTCATGTGGTTAAACGGTTCCTCTTTTTGCTGGGGACGCCCTGGGGAACCCCTCAAGGAGCCCTGAGGGTGCATGGACCCCACTTTGAGAACTAAACCACTGGCCTACATTGCCATCATTATGCTGTCACAACAACCCACACTAACACTACATTGGTCTCTCAATCTCTTCCACAATCTTGGCAGAAGCGTTTGCAAGTTATGGGAGCCAACACGCCTGTCTTGAAAGACTATAACACTACATTAACATCCAAACCTCACAATCTGTGGTCCTGAATATGTGATAGAAGGCAAGGCAATGATAAAGGGAAATTGTGCACAATGGATGATGGACAGAATGTTATGCGGTATAGGCATTAGGCCTACTTTTAATCCAAATTAATCACATGCTACTTGTGAAGGGTTATGGAAGTGTGTGTGTGTGTGTGTGTGTGTGTGTGTGTGCGTGTGTGCGTGTGAGAGGGGGGGGGGGTGCTTCAATCATCCTTTACAGCACTGGTTCTCAAAGTGGGGTCCGGGGACCCCCAGGAGATCTTGAGGGGATTTCAACGGTTTCCCAGCAAAATGAGGGACAGTTAAGTAAACACTTAAGCCCTATTTTATATTTGATCTACAAGCTCATTACGTGTCACGATGCAACGCATTGTGCGCTTACAGATCTGCTATTCTTTTCATTTGTTTGACAAACTTGACAAATCTTATCTTATGGGGATGCCTGGCACAGAGTCTTTTCAAAAGACTGTGGCCGAATACATACATCAACTTGGTGGTCCTTGACCTTGACATGAATATGTTTGAGATAACCTGCCTCAGCAGCACTACTGCGGTTCTCCTGTCCTCTGCTCTCATGTGTCTCACTCTGACATACAGTAGTGTCAATTAAAAGTAGCAAGAAGGACAGTATTGATGTACAGTACAGTAATTCCTTTTCAAAGCCCCGTTCAATTGATTTACTAATATAATTAAATGGCACAAATGAAGCATTTAACAGGCGCTTCCAGAGTGACTTATAAGTGCAAGATCAGAGTGCTTGCTGTAAATGGTATGAACCCTAGTCAACAAACAATAGGGTAAATGGTCAAGTAAACGGAGTGCCAAGAAAATCAATAAATGCTACAACGTACTGTAACTAGAATACCAGGTAAACATCGGACCTAGCATCAAGTACAGCATAGTATTAGACACTAAGTGCAGCATAGTATTAGACACCTTCAACAAAACCGCACCTTACATATTAGCAGTGTGGTATGGGTCTTTTCAATTTTCTAAACGTTTAGTTTGTTGCTGTTTTAAACGGAACACAATCTAAGTGTTTGACTAGGAATAGAGTCCAAAGAGAAGCACGAACGTCCCAAAAACAGCAATACGTACACTAGAGAGAGAAGAAAAACAAGTGTCTGCTCCCAGGAGAATGATTTATTGGCAATGAACGTTTCGACCTCAACTGGGCCTCCATCAGGTCTGGCTAGGAAGCCATACTGTAGTTCTGTATCCTGTCAGTGTCATCTGAGTCAGCTCTTGTAGCTAGTGAGCTTGTAGATCGGCTATTTTCATATAGTCTAAATGACTATAGGGCTGAAGTGGTTAATGTATGTTTTGTAATAATAATCAAAATCTACAAAGTAACTAGTAACTAAAGTTTGCAAATGATTGAAGTGGAGTACAAGTACAATATTTGCCTCTGAGATGTAGTGGAGTAGAAGTAAAAGTATTGGAAATTGGAAATAATCAAGTAAAGTACAAATACCTCAAAATGTACTTAAGTACAGTACTTGGGTACATGTACTTAGTCACTTTACACCACTACCTGTGTGCGCTTAGAGCGGACGGACAGATATTGTAAAAGTGGAAGCCTAAAGGCACAGCAACAAAACAGCTCTTGCAACTACTTGCAACCATTATCCCCAATGGCAGCAGCCCACATTTTCTAATTGGACTATACAGCTCTGTTTGCTCGGTCAAATATCTCAGATTTGAAGAGAGGGGCACATTTTATGTTGTCAAATGTGCATGGGACATGTCCCCCCTGGGCTGCCCTATAGACACAATGCTAAATAGGACATACAAATAAGCCAAAGTAATACATTACATAGCCTATATTAAAGATTAAAATAATATAAGTCCAACATTTAACATACAATTTTTGAAAGGTCAAGTAAGTAGATACTGCACCGATAGGCCAGTGGTTCTTTTTCATATCAAAGTCCCCAATTTAGTTGACATGATAGCCTTGGACCCCCATTCGATGAGAGTTAGTCTCTCATACTCAAATAATACAATATAGAATACAGATATACTGTAGATCTGCTTTTGTCCAGAATTCCAAGCCATATAGATGTGGTAGATAACTAGGCAAACTACGATCATAATAACAATTCTTTATACATTCTCTAACCTCTGGTAAATTAAGTAATGCTGATCTTAACAGCTGTTAGATTTTATGGGAACCCCCTGGAACCTCCTCAAGGACCCCTGGTGGTCCCCACACCCCACGTTGAGAACCGCTACTATAAGCTGTAGGATAAATAGTGCACATAAGAAATGATGACTCAACTCTAAGGATTAATGCTGAATTTACATTAATTATCTTTTGATGGTCAATAGAGTAGGAGTGTATATCATCTCGTTAAGTGCCTGTTAGTGGATTATGATGAATGTCATGGTTTGGAAGGGTGTTTTAAAAGCTGTCTGACTCAGACAGATTAAGTGGTGAGGGCGTAATGCTGGCCTTGCCTCATGCCTGTGCGTGAACCAATAGTTAGTTTACAAATGCAATGGTTTCCTAATGTATTCAGAGCACCCAATTATTGTAGATTGTTGATGTACCTTGACTTATGTTGTATCGTTGTTATATTTTAATGTCTGTATTGTTTCTTGTTTTTTTTGGGGACTACGGATGGAAAGTATAGCTTTTGCTAAATCCGGCATATTTACACTTGCTCGTGTGTATGTATTACACATGTCTTGTGTTAATCAATGTGCACTGTCCCGACCAAATACATAAATAAAGTAAAGTTCTGGCATGACATATCAAGACTATAAACAGTCCCATTTTTTATTAAAAAAAATAAATTGTTTTTTATTTTTATTTAACCTTTATTTAACCAGTAAAACACATTGAGACAGAGTCTCTTTTACAAGTGGGAACTGGCCAAGGGGCAGATTAAAAATTTCACATCACTGCTAAAACAAACAATACAACAGTAATATTAATACATCCATGACTCATGGATGTATTAATATCTTTTCTGTTACCTTGATGCTCTCTACAGCCTGCTTGGATTTCTTGGCAGACCCTTTTTCTTCTTCTTCATCATCACCATCAGCCTCCTCCAGCTCAGTAGGCAGTGTGTGGTTTTATGTTTGTCAGTACAGTTAGTCCACACATTTAAAACATTCTCGTTTGGGAAGTCCCTGGTCGGTGTGCAGGCTGATCACCACTGGGGCTCCTGGACCCCTGGAGCTCAGCGGCCCCCCTGCGCACATGGTCCCATTTGGCCTATAGTCTTAACCATCCCTGGACCAAAGGAGCTGAATGGCATGGTTGTGTAACACCACCAAGGACACTGACACTGTAATCTCACCATCAGTCAACAGAAGTCAGAAGGATTTCTTGAGTGATGATGATGAAACCTGTATGTGTCGTGATGGGACCTTGGGTTGTTCATTTTATTACCCAAAAAAGGTTGATAAAGATGGTGTTTGTTGGCCTGTGTTTTCAACCAAAGGACCACAATATGCCTTACCATTATTGCCATTTTATGTCAGTCTTAGATCTAGGCTATTAGGATTGGATATAACTAAGAAATATGTCTGGAAATAAGAGTGGCAACTCAATATTTCCTTAGCATATTGTATTTACAGACAATCACAATATGCTTTTAACAGATGTAGAATATTGTAGCCTTAATTCGACTCAGTAAACTGTTCATGTTTAGCGCTCTGTCTGTGCTGAATTAAAGAGTGAATCATGCAAGTTACTTGGTTTGAGCTCCAGGGCTTTTGAGAAGATCATTAGTCTCTCTTAGCCTCAGTGGTAAGTACATTTACTCAAGTACTGTACTTAATTAAGTGCTCACAATGAGTCGCGATGCTGCCGCACATTGTGAGCTTGTAGAGCTGCTATTTTCAAATGATTTCTATACATTTTATAGTTGAAAACTTGTGAAATGAGTATACTTTTGGTGCTTTAAGTACATTTTGATACTAATACTTTTGTAGTTTGACAGTCAATTTTGAATTTCGGACTTTTACTTTGTCAGAGTATTTCTACATTACAGTATTGAATATCGATACTTTTACTTAAGTAAAAAAATAGAGTACTTTTTCCCACCACTGGCTACAGTCTCTCACTCAGCCTATTCAGCCCACAGCCGGTGCGCTCCAGCAACCGATAGGCGCGTCTTGGTCACATGCGCTCATACTGATACTGAAGGTTATAGTGAAGCTCCACACAGCGAGCGATCATCAAGCAGATATCAGAGGACACAATGCGTCGGATAGAGCGACGATTGGTTTGTTTTATTGGTATGTGGCAGCAGCTGAAGCCCAAAAGAACCAACCAGATCGCTTTTCCAACCTCGTCATATAATTTCGACTGACGTTTTTGGCGACTTTCAACTGGTGTTTTTGGATGTTTGGCACGATGTTGCCACCAAACAGAGACAAGCTTTTGTTTATGATTTTTTTCTCCCCCTTCCAAGTGTTATTTATCATCTTTTCCCACGAGGAACCGCGGGGCTAATATCGATGGACTAATAACCCTACATTAACTAAATCGTACAACATTTTGAAGCGCACCAACTTTTGTTTCTAGGCGTTTTAATCTCACGGAGGAATGAGTGGGAATGGACTAATTTTCACCAAGAGCAATGTTGTCTCTTTTAAATCTCCAAACCCAGCCTGATCTTCGTGCACACTAACGCTTTAAAGCTGTGTTGGATTTTGGGGTGTTTTTGTTTGTTTGTTGTGATGCGTCTCCCTTTCGTTCTCACTGACACCAGTGTGGATTCTCCTCCTTGTTGGATCTGTACGTTGTTGTTTCCAGGATGGCTCGCTTCGCAGACGACCTACCCAGCCGCTATGGACCAGGTGGCGGCGGGGGTGGCGGAGGCGGAGGACGGGGTGGCGCGATGGGGGGCGCCGGGAGAGGGGGTCCCGGAGCCCGGGGCGGCTGCGGCGGCGGTCCGGGCGGTGCTCCGGGGGGCGGCCAGAGGATGTACAAGCAGTCGATGGCTCAGAGAGCCAGGACCATGGCCATATACAACCCCAACCCCGTCAAACAGAACTGCCTCACCGTCAACCGCTCCCTGTTCATCTTTCGGGAGGACAACCTCATAAGGAAGTATGCAAAGCGAATCACTGAATGGCCATATCCTTTTCCCCAATGATAGCCTACTGAAGTCTATTATATATCAGTGGTTCCCCAAACCTTTTGGCTCGAGAGAGACCTGTGTCTCCCCATGCAGGACCCAAGCTAGTGAAAATAGCAGATCTACAAGCTCACGACTTGTCACGATGTGACGCCGTTGTGAGCTTGTAGATCGGCTATTTTCACTACTTCTTAAACATTTGTTTTCTAATTTATGGGATTTCTTAGATTTTTTTTATATTTATTTATTCATGAAATTCTTTTTGGAAAATCATTGAATTTGTTTTGAATTCATGATTATTAGGGTGATTATGGGGGGGGGCTTAATTTGAAAACGTTTTGAAATAACAATGATAAAAAACTAAATGTAGGAAACAAAAATAAAGGCATATTTGGTACTCGTGACCCATAAAAATGTGTCCGTGACCCACAAATGGGTCCCGACCCAGTGTTTGGGAAACAGTGGCCAAGGGTAAAAACATAATGTCTGTATTAATCTCAAATGGCCCTTTTGGGAAGTAGGCTGCTACACACTTTACTGTATGTTTCCAGGGTAGCCCTACACCATGTTTATAGGAACACTTTGCACTTTTATGTGTTTGACGTAGGTTTGTATTTTCACCTCACTCTTGCACCCCCGAGATTTATAATCTATGTCACAATCTGAAATCCTACTTTGGCTTTTCATATAGCCTAACAATTTATTTGACTTAGTATCCTAGTCTAGTAGTCCTAGTCTGCATCTTTCTCCGTTTCTCTGCGATTCACTGACAGGCAACACCTGTTTGCTCCTCGCCTTTATCGTCAGGCAGCTGGATATGCGGACGAGGATAGTGAAAATAAGACATCAATATGTGTTTTAAAAAAAACAATTCCGCCATACAATATAGTCCCACTAGGCTTTAATTCACATTGGAAGATGCGATGAAGTTCTTCAGCTGTAAATGTGTGCTAGGTTATTATGTAGGCACATCAAGCATTGTTACTAATACCGATTAAAAATGTTTTGTTGCTTTATTATGCAACTAACGAGCCGTCAAAACGAACCATGTGCGTACAGCAGGGATTCGATCGTAGGCTAATTATTTTTTAAAGCGCTGTTTGCCAAACAGTGGGTCGGGACCCATCTTTCGGTACATATTTTATGGGTCACGAGTAAATGTCAAAACATAATATTAGATTTTTTTTTCATAAACATTTTTTTTTCCAAAAAAGAATTAACGAATAAATATAAATAAATGAATGAATAAAAATGAATTAAAAAAAAATCCATAAATTAGAAAACAAATGTTTAATGGAGTTGTGAAAATAGCCGATCTACAAGCTCACAACCGTTGTGAGCTTGTAGATCTGCTATTTTCACTAGTTTGGGTACTGGGGGCAAAATATATCTTTTGGGTCTTGAGCTGCAAAGTTTGTGAACCACTGTGCTAAAGTGAGCGCTCAGTGACTGCTCTGAGGTTGTAAAACGCCTCGGTATAATAGCCTACGTCTATACATGCATGTCAATATTCCCTCAAATAATCGGGATAACAATCAAGTAGGCTAACTAGCCTACTCCATTATGCCCTGGTGCGTGTACGTCTCATCCTGTTTACATCCAGCTAAAAGAGACACGGTAGAGAAGAGTCTGGAATATTTCCATATTAACTTGTAGTGTGTGTGGTTATTGTGCAGCATATAAATGCAGCCAGTTCTTTTTTTTTTTCCCGTTTTATTTTTGCCTCTCTCCATGGTGCTGATCTCGCCCACGCCACCCTCTAGGCTGGACAACTTACAGGGCGAAATGACAAACGCGACCAGACAGTTAGATCTGCTGTGTGTGTGTGTGTGTGTGTGTGTGTGTGTGTGTGTGTGTGTGTGTGTGTGTGTGGGCGACAGTGAGAACACGACCCTCCCTGAAAATGTAATATTAATAATAACGCCTATCAACGTAGCCCCTGCCCCCCCCCATGACTTCATATGGTTCGCCACGGTTCACCAGTGGTGGAAAGTAACGAAGAGCATTTACTCAAGTACTGTACTTAAGTACAATTTTGAGGTATTTGTATTTTTAGTTGAGTATTTCCAATTTCCAATACTTTTACTTGTACTCCACTGCATCTCAGATGGCAAATATTGTACTTTAACTCCACTACAATTATTTGAAAACTTTAGTTACTTTTCAGATATAAATTATGATATTATGAAACATACATTAACCACTTTAGCCCTATTTTATACCTATAGGCTATTTGAAAATAGCCGATCTACAAGCTCGCGACGCGTTGTGAGCTTGTAGATCAAACATTTTAGTACTTTTACTTTTGGTACTTTAAGTACATTTTGATGCCAATACTTTTGTACTTTTACTCAAGTAAATTTGGAATTCTCGACTTTTACTTGTAACAGAGTATTTCTATATTGCAATTTTGGTACTTTTACTTAAGTAAAGAATTTGAGTACTTTTTCCACCACTGCACGGTTCACAGAACTGTCCAAATTAAACACATCACAGCATAATGCTGCACAAAATAGCCTATAAATTAATTCACATTTGTCAGCAGATTCCTATCTTGGCTGCATATATTCAGAACTATTAGGGTGTCTCGGTCATGGCATGTGCAAAGTATTGCAGATATGGGTCTTTCACGGTCATAATTCCTTATATTGCCTTTTAATTCAGAGTTTCCACAAAAGGAAACTGCCCCCGGGGAATGACCCGGTAAAAATGGATCGCAGAATGAAGCGACCATTGAAAATGGATTGAAGTGGTCAACCATCTGGAAAGATCTTGAGCTCAAGTATAGCTCATTTTCTCTCTAGAGGGGCTTCCACCACACAGCAGAAAATAAAGGCTGTTTCTATTACTAAGTACACTATGTTTGAGCTAAAGTACATTATGATATATCATTATTATACACAAACAGAAACCAACATTTTCTTCAACATGCTTCCCTGTGCACTGATCACAGTAATTTCACTCCTTAAAAAAGATACATTAAGTTGCTCTGAACAATTCACAGTCAGTTTCCTCATTAGATGATCATAGTATAAAGCATATAGCTTTCATGGGCTTACAATCCATGACTTTGTGTGTGAATAATATGCTATTTTAGCCAATCTGCAATACGGTAGAGTATGTTAATGCAATATGACTATCTGCTCTTATATTGAGAAATGTAGATACTGTACGACCGCTACAGGTTGACAAGAGGTTTTGCTTGAAACTCAAAGGGAAGTATCTCGTCTTCCCAAAACGAGCTCTCTGAAACTTGACCAGGGTTCAGATCTTGAGGTAGGACATGATGAAAGTTACAGATTGCAATTTTAATGTGTATTTTGTCATTGTGCTTTGAAATGTAAATTCAACTGAATTAACCAGAACCGCTTCTTAAGGCCTATATTCCTTAACCTCCACACTCCATTTGAGTACATGATCCTGGCCACCATCATTGCCAACTGCATCGTCTTGGCCCTGGAGCAACACCTACCCGCCAGTGACAAGACCCCGATGTCAGAGCGCCTGGTAAGGGAGACAAAACGTACTTATGCGTACTTAATCCATTAAGACCGGGAACGCTGGTCTGTGTCATTTTAAGGCTTCTTTGGGCTATTCAAAAATAGCAGATATACAAGCTCATAGCGCGGCACCGAGTGCCGCGCTATGAGCTTGTAGATCTGCTATTTTTGAAAAATCGTGAACATTTGTGAAAATCTTTGAATATATATTTTACATTTTTAACTAAAATCTTTGCTTCTGGGGGGCAGGGGGGTCCCTGGAACAACATATTTTGATGGGGATCTGCGGCCAAAAACATATCATTTTGGGGGTCCTTGACAGGAAAAAGTTTGAGAACCAATGATATAACTACAAAAAAAACTTTGGGGATTTAGAAGACATTTGTAAAGATTTGCACAAACTTTCACGATTTTCCCCACAAAAATAGCAGATCTACAAGCTTGTGCCGCGCTACGAGCTTGTTTATCGGCTATTTTTGAATAGCCAAAGAAATAAAAAAAATGACACGCAGATGCGTTCCCGGTCTTAATGGGTTAACTTACTCCAAGCAACCTTTCACAACATTGCCTGCATTTAGAGAGAGAGAGAGAGAGAGAGAGAGAGAGAGATCTCCCATCGGGCCAATTGCTCTGTTAGAGTTTGTGTTCCTATCCTCCGTGTAGCACACCCCCCCCCCCCCCCCCCCTTGTCCGTATTGAGTGGCCCCTTAATCCCAGTTGTACGGCTAGAGAGGCGGGCCGCTGAACCGCAAGCACTCCCAACTGCCAACTGCACAGCAAAAATCCTCAGGGTTAATTGCCCTCTGACAGCGTACAAATGGAACCAAATGGACCCTTAATACCCATTTTATAACTCTGAGAATGGAGGATTTCAGGTCCACTTGGTTTCATTCGTACATTCTCCAGGGTTCAATGAACGCTCGGAATTTATCATTGTGGTTAAAGATCGGTGGTTCTCGACCTTTCAGGCAGCGACCCCCCCAAAAAAGTCATCATATTTGAACGGGGGACCCCACCCCACCCTGATAAGCCCTTGGAATTGGAATTGTAGGAGTGGAGGCATTTACATTTAGTTTGACTCGGTTCCACAGATAAAATTGTGAAAATAGAAGATCTACAAGCTCACAACTATGAGCTTGTAGATCTGCTATTTTTGAATAGCCAAAGAAATCTTAAAATGACACGGATGCATTCCCGGTCTTAATGGGTTAAATTAAATAAATGGACCAAGTTGGAAAAGCAACCTCCCTCATTAGTGTCTGGGACACCCTGTGAGCTTGTAGATCAGCTATTTCACAATAATTTCACAATTATTGCCTCTTTCTGAAATTATTTGACAATTTGGCCAACGTTTGACCAGTTTTTATAGTAAAGTTTGTTGATTACTTTTGATGCAATAATGGTCTTTTTTTTGGGGTATTAAAAAGGTCTTAAAAGTCCATAAATTATCACTTCACTGCCGTCCCGACCCACTGGTTGAGAACCACTGGTATAGATCGAGTTGACCAGCTCAAGTCGCCTTGTGGTTAGTGTCCCACTGGGAGGTCGGGGTTCAATCCCCGACAAGAGTTATGCCAAAGACTATAAAACGGCACCCAATGCCTCCATGCTTGGCACTCGGCGTCAATTGTTGGATTGGGGGGCAAGTCTCACTAGCGTCCTGTCCAGGGGGGATGTGCTTGTGCATCATGGCTGGGGGACGTACACAGGAGATAGGCTCCTGTGGTGGGCCACGTGGTTCAGGAACCGTTAAATAGCCGTTTGAATAGCTAATTTCTTTGGCTATTCAAAAATAGCAGATATACAAGCTCATAGCGCGGCACCGAGTGCCGCGCTATGAGCTTGTAGATCTGCTATTTTTTTTAAATCGTGAAAATGTGTGCAAATCTTTGAATGTATATTTTTTGAAGCAAACATTTGTAACTCAAATCTTTGCTTCTGGGGATTTTACAAATGTCTTCTAAATCCTAACAGTTTTTTGAAAAAAAATATGTTGCTATAATATCAGTGGTCCTCAAACCTTTTTCATGTCAAGGACCCCCAAAATGATATGTATTTGGTCGCAGACCCCCATCTAAATATATGTTGTTCCAGGGACCCCCCAGAAGCAAAGATCTGAGTTACAAAGTGTCTGGGACACCCTCTGTGTTCAGCAGCGTGAGTCTTGTGTCTTTTCTCCGCGTTCCCGTCCTGTAAGTCGGTGGGAGCCTCCCAGTAAGCTGCCTTTGATCCCCTCTTCTCGCTCCATGTTCCCCCCAGCTGCACGTACACAAGCTGGGCTTAAACCAAGCATTTGAACTTTTTCGGTTCACTTTGTGCCGCTAAACCAGACAGAGAAAGGAAACCAAATGAACCTAAGCATGGCGGGTGAAAATCCTCTTTGAGTTGATTTTACTCAGTCTTAGAGTTCCATTGGAGAACTAAAGCCCTGTGCACTGGAGAAAAAAAAAGAAAATATATTTAGAGTAAATGGGAGCTACATTGGTAAACATTTAACCACTTTGACGTATTATTCGACTGATTTTTGTCATGTCGTGATGGGCGAGAGTTTGGACATTTTGAAAAGATTTCAACAAGTTTAAAAAAAGCTTTTCAAAAATAGCTGTTACAATCAAATTGGCACTTTCTTTTGGGCTATTTTGTACGAAACGAAATATATGGGGGTGAACATTTGGCAAAAACAAATATGGAGGTATTTGTAATGCTCTGGAAGCCTCTCTACTTTAAGAGGTTAAATTAAATGTATATTGATCGTATAAGTATATCCTTGTAAGGCTTGTATTTGTTTATAGGGAACAGGTTGGACTTCCTCCATCCTTGACGTCACAAAAATGCTCAACTGAATGTTGGTGGCAGGGCAGATGTTGTTGTTCAAACATCTTTTCCCAATATTTATAAAACATTATTGTAGGCCTATATGAGAATGCCAAACAAAGATTCTATGTCTACATGGTTTTCAGAAATGTACAGTGCCCAATGCTTTTGCTCTGATTGTCACATCATTGATTTACAGTTACATAAGTGGGTGAATGTTTTTTTTTTTGCGCAAGCTCCCTACATTTTAGTTTTTTCAGAAAGGGCCAGCCACGCCAACCGCTCTGTGGGTTCCTCTGTTTGCGGACGTTGCAGTTTACATACCAGGCAATCATATATAGTGCCACCTGCTCCTGTTTTTAATAATCTCCCTAATTGAGATGCAGCATCAGCATCAGAGATGTCTCCATTAAGGAAAACAAAAGGTAGCACTCAGCACCTGAGAAAGTTGATTAGCGTGGTGGGTCACTAAGAACGCCGCCGTCTCCACTTCCCCCAACCTTGACATTGCAATGGAACAAGCATCCTTTTAACCCATTCAATCCGGGGAACGCATCTCTGTCATTTTAGATTTCTTTGGCTATGTATGAGCTTGTAGATCTGCTATTTTTGAAAAATCGTGAACATTTGTGCAAATCTTTATATATATATATTTGTATTATTTATTTGTAAACTATTTAGTTCCAGGGTCCCCCAGAAGCAAAGATTTGCCTTACAAATATTCGCTTTAAAAATGCATTTATTTAAAAGATTTGCACACATTTTCACGAATTTTACAAAAATAGCAGATCTACAAGCTCATAGCGCGGCACCGAGTGCCGCGCTATGAGCTTGTAGATCTGCTATTTTTGAATAGCCCAAAGAAATCTAAAAACGATAGAGATGAGTTTCCCGGATTGAATGGCTTAATTGGAACAAGGAAGGAATCGGCCATTATTTACTTGCAGGCTGTAAGTGGAGATAATTAGAGAGTATCTCAGATCCATTGCAAGTCTTTGACACTAAAATCTTCAGGGAGTTCCCACGCTGTCCTCCAAAGGCCCTTGTAGGATGGAGCATATCGCCACCGCTGGGTGGAAAACTTGTATGTCCAAATTTTAAACCTTTCAGGAAATGGAAAAAAAGGAACCTGTGTTCCAATCCTATGTAGTTATTATTTTTTAGTCACAAGCTCTTGTTGATACTATTCATTGGTTCAATATTGATAAACTATTGATAGAGCCCACACAATTTAAAGGTAGGGTAAGTGATTTTCTTTGGTTAGAATAGAAATGGAACATTTGGTTAAATAGCTCTATATTCTGCTAGTACTCATTGAGTGTTTGTTCAGTAAAAGGAGTTTCCCATGTCTCTCCAGCTCTTTATTAAACAGAACATGTATGTTCAGTGCCCTCTCCTGATTGGCTTAAATGTTGTCACCTACCTGAAAATGTACAATATTCTGTCAGTGTTTACTAAAGAGCTGGAGAGACCCCTGTGACCGAACAAACCACTCTGTAGCAATGATTACTATCAGAATATAGTACTTGAACCTTTTAACTAAAACAAAACAATCACTTACTTTAACCGCTTTCACTCATTTGAATAATAAAAAATGGCAGATCTACAAACTCGTAGATCGGCTTTTCCTGCGACTTTTGAGCGACACTCTTGAATGACGAATTAGGGCATTAATGTATGAAAAATAAAAACATTAAAAGTTGAAAATTTGTGATACAAGGTTTCTGCCTGACATCAGCGATACATAATGCATAAGCATTTTAGATAGTGTACATAATGGATGATAACACATTGCCTCTATCTACAACATTGTTCATTTATTCAGAGAGCCCTCCAGCCCAGCCATTACGTAAGGAGCGTTATGTCGACAGCTCCTTTATACAGTAAACTAAGGGCTGATTTATACATAGTCTCTGTGACTGTGTCGCCTCGGCGAGAATACAATAGTACCATGAGTATAAATGACCAGATACAGTGTCGTCGCCGTCTGGTAGAAACCTTGTATGTCCAAAAGCGTTACTTTCCAGGAAACGGAAACAAATAACCTGCGTTCCAATGAGTTAACCATTTTCACTTTTAATGGTCAAACATAGCAAAAATAGAAGATCTACGAGTTCACAACGCATTCCGCGAAAGCAGCGACAGACTTGTACGTCAAAGTAGGGCATTATTTTACAAAAAAAGTTGAACTGTGGAGAAACGATAAGGTTTCTGCCCGACAGCAACAATTATGTCTCACTGATTGTGTGTAGTTATTCTCTGTTAGAACGCCTGTCCCTGGGAAATTACCCTTCTTCTGCTGGTCAACACAAAAAATATATATATTCAAAGATTTGCGCAGATTTTCACGATTTTTCAAAAATAGCAGATCTACAAGCTCATAGCGCGGCACTCGGTGCCGCGCTATGAGCTTGTATATCTGCTATTTTTGAATAGCCAAAGAAATCTAGAAAATATTTTATTTAACCACTTAAACCCCATATGTTGTGAGCGTAGTCCTTCAGGGCTCGACTATAGTATTTTCTGCTTCGCTCTACATTCAATATCTTTGCTAAAACTGACTACTACAGGCTTACACAACGTGTGTAGATCTGCTATGTTCTGCCATGGTTTTCCCCAGAATACAGATGCTGGGGTTTAAGTGGTTAAGTAAAAGTATCAATTCCACAATATATATTCAAAATGTTTGTACAATTACAAAAGTACTGGCATCAAAATATACATAGTACTCAAAATTGTCTAAATAGCAGATCTACAAGCTCACAACGTGTGAGCCTGTAGATTGGCTATTTTCGAATAGCCGAAGTATAAAGCAGGGCATAAATGATCATTGATTAACATATGTTTTTGTATTAATAATCTAAATCTGCAAATTAACTAGTAACTGCTCTGTCAAATAATTGTAGTGGAGTAAAAAAACAAAACAATATTTGCCTCTAAGATGTAGTGGAGTGGATGTAAATAGTAAACGCTCAAATACTCAAGTAAAGTAAAAGTACCTCACAATTGTACAATACTTGGAGTAAATGTACTTAGTTACCTCCCACCACTGCACTGTTAGAGCTCTCATCGGTCACACAGACAGTATCTATTATGGCCGTGGTTGTGTTCGCTGATGTTGGATTTAAATGTGACACTGTACAGAAAAGGTCACGTATATCCGATAGTGGCGGGGGGGGGGTTTCCAGCCAGGCTGTCATACTGGTTTATTATGTGGCTGTTTTGCATTGGGGGTTGGGTGGGAGTTGGGGGTGGGGGGGGCATGCTGTCAGGTTGTAGTATGGACAGAGCGAGAAAGAAGGGGGGAGAGAGAGAGAGAGAGAGAGGGAGGGGGGGGGTTAACACAGTAGTCGTGCGATATCCTCTGCTAGTGCCCAGTGAATAAATCCGCAGGCCCTTGCCAACCAACAGTATAGCGGAGGCAAAAACCCCCCTAATTTACACTTTGTCCGCACGACGGTGTCGCGACGTTGCAAAACAGCAGACCGACAAGCTCACAACAGGCCGTGTCCGCGGCGCATTGTGAGCTTGTAGGTCGGCTATTTTGTGACGCGCGCGACACGGTCGAGCGGACGAAGCACGAACGGGGGGGTGGGGGGGGGGGGCTAAATGGAGATAGCGTCCTGTCATACATGTCTGATTACTTGGAGGGAGACCAAGGGTTCAGTCAACCGACGCTGCATGAGTGGGCTTCAGATGAAAAGCGTGCGCATGTGAAATCCTCCGTGTTGATTTAACTCCGAGGAGTAAACAAACGGAACCATAAGGGTGTACGTTTGGCTCCGTTTTTGCGCACTCTTCCGAGCCTTATTTTTGCTGTGCGGTGAACCGTTGCGCTGTTTTTTTTGTTTTCTTCCTTTCCTTCTGTGAAAAAGAAATAGTAGAATGCCTCATACAATCATGTCCAGCAGAATTTCTCATGGATGCATGTAGTCAAAACATTTTTGCAGCATGTTGCATATATTGTGTTGTTTCATTAAAGGGCTAGTTCACCCCCAAAATGACTTTTTTTCCCCTATCAATTAGTCACCCCTTGGAGACTTGAATTCATGGATACTTTTTAGTTTTAGAGGCATTCCTAAGCTAATAATTTGATGACCGGCAGCGGTTCCGGTAGGAGACACAAAGAGTCTCCTTTGTGTCTCCTACCGGAACAGCTGCCTACCGGTCAAGCTGGTCATCAAATTATTGGACTTAGGAATGGGACAAAAACAAAAAAATATCCATGAGTTCAAGTCTCCATGGGGTGACTAATCGATAGATTTTTTTTTTGGGGGGGGGAACTATCCCTTTAACAAGTCTAAGACAAGTAGGTCTAAATTTCCACCGACTTCTCATGGTTACGTTATGTGTATACGGTATATATTTAATCTCACTATATTTCTCCTCCTTTTATCCACCGGGAGAGCTCTGTTCATCACTTCAGGGGAAGTGAAAGGAACCTTCTTCCTTTCTCTACTTTCGTCCATCTCTCACTCCATGCTTCATTACTCTCTAACAAAAAAGATGTCTCTCTCTCTCCGTCTCCCTCTCTCTTTCTTGTAGGATGACACAGAGCCCTACTTTATTGGAATATTCTGTTTCGAAGCCGGCATTAAGATCATCGCCCTGGGCTTTGCGTTCCACAAAGGGTCCTACCTCCGCAACGGCTGGAACGTAATGGACTTTGTGGTCGTTCTTACCGGGTGAGTTCCTCGCCCGCTGGGTGTGTGTGTGCGCTGGAGATGGAGCGCAAAGAGTGCTTTCTTTGTGTGTGTGTGTGTGTGTGTGTGTGTGTGTCAGTGGTGGGAAAAGTACTCAAATTATTTACTTAAGTAAAAGTACCAATACTGCACTATAGAATGTAAAAGTCCAGAATTCAAAATTGACTTGAGTAAAAGTACAAAAGTATTGGCATCGGAATGTGCTTAAAGTACCGAAAGTAAAAGTACTAAAATATTTGAAAATAGCAGATCTACAAGCTCAAAAGTTGTGAGCTTGTAGATCTGCTATTTTCAAATGGTCTAGGGATAAAATATAATATCATAATTTATATCTGAAAAGTAACTAGTAACTAAAGTTTTCAAATAATTGTAGTGGCATAAAAGTACAATATTTATATTTTTATTTATAGTGGAGTAGAAGTAAAAGTATTGGAAATACTCAAGTAAAGTACAAATACCTCAAAATTGTACTTAAGTACAGTACTTAAGTAAATGTACTTACTTTCCACCGTGTGTGTGTGTGTGTGTGTGTGTGTGTGTGTGTGTGTGTGTGTGTGTGTGTGTGTGTGTGTGTGTGTGTGTGTGTACGTTTTTCTCTCCTACATGTTTGAATGTTTAATATTCGAACAAACCATATTTTTAAACATACTGTATGACATTCCTTGTTGCATCATGGGGTGATTCATGGTGAACCGCACTCATCTGAAAGATGTATCTGGTGAATGACTCAAGCCTATGGTACGCTTCACATAGCAGCTTCCCCTTTTGCACTCTAATGTTGCCTAAATTGTTTGTATAGTTCAGGTATAGGTCATTTTGTTATGATAATCAGATTATTACAGTTATGTGTACTGTAAGCTAGGTCTGCATCTCCATGGTCTTCATTAATCTCCCGCCAGGAGATTCACGCATTCGTGCGTGTGCGTGTGTGTGTGTGTGCGTGCTTGCGTTCGCGTGCGTGCTTGCGTACGGCTAATATCGTATATTATCAGTGGCGTGCACAGACATTTTGAGGGGCAGGTGCTCAAGTAAATTATACTTTTTTTGTTGACTTGGTCTTCTCTTTTTTCCCTCTACACCTATACCTCTTTGCCAAAAATAGCCGATCTACAAGCCCACAACGCCTCGCAGCGCGAGGCGTTGTGGGCTTGTAGATCGGCTATTTTTGGCTAAAGTTCTCCTCAGAAAAGGGATGCTAGGTTTCGAGTGGTTATGGTAAAAAGAAAAATCATATCACATAAAGAATTGGCGGACCCCCTGTAGTAACTCTGAGGACCCCCTAGGGGTCCCGGACCCCCTGTTGAAGACCCCTGCTAAACTGGAAAAAAAACACTTTTTTTTCTTCTTTTTTTCAAAAGGGCACTTCTGGTCAAGAGGGCAAAGGGCAGGTGCTTTAGCACCACCTAGAGTCTATCTGTGCACGTCCCTGTATATCATAAGGCAGTCATGTCTTTTACACACTGCCAGCAGGCTACGGACCACTGTCAAATTGGAGCACTCCATTGGTAAGAAATCCCTCCTTCCAGGCTGTGGGATGCGTGTGTCCTGCAAGGCTATGTAGGATGAACGAGCCAATAGGGCACCTGTTCATCCAGCCTATGGTATCTTTACGAAGCGCACTACAGGTTGCAATGCGGCGTGCTGTGAGCCCGTACAGTAGCTCGGATCATTCTTCCTGCTTGCAAGTGATATTGTTACTTGCACAAATGTACATAGATAAGTGTCCTTGGCGTATGAATTATTATATTATGAAACATACATTAACCACCTCAGCCCTATTTTATACCTAGGCTATTTGGAAATAGCCGACTGAGCTTGTAGATCTGCTATTTTCAAATACTTTGGTACTTTGGAACTTTTGGAACTTTAAGTATATTTTGATGCCAATACTTTTTCTCAGGTAAATTTTGAATTCTGGACTTTTATTTGTAACAGAGTATTTCTATATTGCAGTATTGGTACTTTTACTTAAGTAAAGAATTTGAGTACTTTTCCCACCTTTTTGCTGTTGTTGCACAGCCTTACGGACCATGTCACACCAACATTTAGCTGCTTGTACCTCCTGAGTATGAGTGAGTAAACCCCTCTTGATTGTTGATTCATTGTATGGAAGGTATGGAGCTTCTTGGAGATTCCTTATCTTGTTTTGTCATGGATGTAAACAAAGCTGAGGCTGGGCATAGTATGCCTGTTGCACAATTGTATATTTCCTTTCCGTTAGATGAAAGGATGGTGATAGTTCATGAAATTCAAGACTAAACTTATTTTCAAACCTTGTTTCTGGGTTGTTGTGGATGTTTTTTTAATCATGGGTCGTGTGTGAGTGAGACTCATGGCGTCTGAAAGGATGAAGCTTGTATAAAAGACCCTGTCAACCAAAAGTACCACTACACAAACCACTAAGAATTGCAGCCAGTCACACTTGCAGGTTCTTTGCCATGTCGGCTTGCCTCTGCTCCCACATTCCCCCCTTTTACACACTTCCTTCTCAACTCTATAAAATGTGTCGTTAATGCGAAAGGTCGCTCTGTTTTTATTGGGACAGATGATATCCTACTTTGCAGGATATGTTTGTGAGGCATTCCAATGCCTGAACGGAGTACATTTACACCATAGAATGTGTCTCCCCTAAAAAGACAAAGATCCGGCTTCTCCTGTGAGCTTCATATTTTAAGCAGGATGTTTTAACCCATTAAAACCGGGAAAGCATCCGTGTAACCACTGTATCCATATTGTATACTTTGGCTATTCAAAAATAGCAGCGCGGCACCGAGTGCCACGCTATGAACTTGTAGATCTGCTATTCTCTTGAATATTTGTGCAAATACTTGAATATATGTTTTTAGCGGTGCCAACCGCTCTACGTTTGACTCTGTCTGCGTGTCTGTCTGCCCGTCCGTTTGTTTGAGCACGGGATGAGCACGGCAAAGAAGCAACACATACAAACACACGCGCACACACACACACACACACACACACACACACACACACACACACACACACACACACACACACACACACACACACACACACACACACACACACACACACACACACACACACACACACACACACACACACACACACGGACTTGGAGATTGCCTATGCCATCTCTCCTCTCATTGGCCACACGTGCCACTGGTTATCAAAGAGGGGTCCAGGGACCCCCAGCGTATGTTATGTCTGTCCGCCCGTATGAGCACGGGATTTTAAACAGCTATAACTCCAGTTTGCAGCATGCCACCAAGTACAAATTTTGTACATGGACTAAAACCACCAATAGGGACGAACTGTAATTAGTTAAGCCCCGCCCCCTCTGTCTGCCCATTGGCTGGGCTTTAAACAGCCATCATTCCAGTTTGCAGCATGCTACCAAGTACAAATTTGGTAAGTGGACTCAGACCACCAATAGGGAGGAACTGAAATGAGTTAAGCCCCGCCCCAAAGGCACCGCTTCCTTCACACAGGGTGTGTTTTCCAGGAGGAGCGAGATCCGATACCGACCTCGACGTTGCCATGCCATCGTCGAAACGCTACTGACGGCGTCGGTAACGTCGCGACGCAACCGACCGAACAACCGACGGTCAGTAGCGTCGCGACGCAACCGACCGAACAACCGACGGTCAGTAGCGTCGCGACGCAACCGACCGAACAACCGACGGACCGACCGAACAACCGACGGACCGACCGAACAACCGACCGAGCCGCGGAGTCCTTCACGCACCAGGCAACGTCAATTTCCATCCGATCCATCGACCTTATCTGCGCTCTTCTGGCGCAGCCCCCCCCCCCACCTGTCCCCCCCACCTGCGTGACCCCCCCCCCCCGGGACCCCCCCCCCGGGACCCCCCCCCCGGGACGCCCCCCCGCCCAAGGGGTGGATAGTAATAATTGTATAT